>NC_133458.1:42233926-42256426 GCF_048565385.1 Saimiri boliviensis
AGGAAGAAAGATCTGTTCATAAGCATGTGTGTTTGTGTATGAGTGTATACCCATAGGTGATTTCAGAATAGTAAAAGCCTAAAACCGTAAGACATGTTTATGAGCATTATTTTAAAGACTAACCCAACTATTTTGACTCATAAAAAAAAATCTACCAATTGAACTTAACAACTACTTTGAATAAATGGTTTATTAAATTAGCCAATAGTTTGAGTAAAATAATAGATGAACCACCAGTATATTACAGTATCATGTAGACATGTAAAGAATTTTAAACATTTATTAAATCTTATGTTAATATTCCCAAAGTAACCTCTAAAATATACAAATGAAATCTTCTAATGAGATTACTTGTGAAAGTTCATATTCATTTAATGACTTTTATAAAAAATGACATTTTGATTTAATAATAGTTATAAGTTGAATTTACAATTTTAGATTTTCCTGGTTTAATCTGGGATTCAGAACATTTTAGAGAATGCTAAACTCTAAGTACTGGAAATAATTAGAATAAACTCCTAAGGTTAATATCATAGCACCTTTTTCTAATTAGGTCTCACAAATGACCTGCAAATATTCAAAACTTCCAAGTTTAAATAGCTGAGGATTTCTAAATAGATATTGAGTGACTGCCAAGACACATACACAGATATCTGGCACTGGTATAGGTGACTGCCTTCAAGTCAATAAGCATTATTTTGGGCATCCTATAGTTTTAGCTAAAGATGTGAGCTCTTGCGCAGGACTGTGTCTTAATATACTCAGGACAGTGAGAAGACCTCGGAGGTCCCTCTCCTCTGACAGTTTCCTAATCCCCTCCTGCACTTCAACTGTTTCCTCAGCGAAAGCACTGCAATATCACATGCATCTGGTTCATTTGCGTTAACCTTTCTGGGTTGGGTTTTATTTGAATAAAAAACCCTGTGGAAAAATCTCAAGTTATAGATAAAGAGGAATAGCAAGTAGGATGTATTACTTAGAAACAAGTACATAGAAGCCACGGTTGTAGTTCCAGCTACTTGAGAGGCTGAGGTGGAAGGAATGCTTTAGCTCAGGGGCTAAGGTCAGCCTGGACAACATAGCAAGACCCTGTCTCTTAAAAAAGCACACAAAGAAACATTTTTAAAAAGAACAACTACAGAGATATGATTCATTGTAGTCTCAGAAGATTTTAATATGCAGAAACTTTATTTATTTCATCATGTCACTGCCCTATGTAAAAACAGTGTGAACTGAGACACAGGGGATTAAGCCAAAACCCTTCAGCCATTCTCAATAAACTATGATCTGACCTCAACCTACCTAGGTACAACAATACTTCTGAATAACTTCCATTCCAGACTCAAAACATCATTGGGAAAACACTGTGCTCAGTTCCTACTCCAAGACATGTTTCATGCAGACTCCAGCTGTGCTTCCCCTTTCAACAATCGGGGTATACATGGAACATCCTTCTAACCTGTTCTGCCTATTTACACACATCCTGTCTACCACTTAAGGATCAACTCCCATCCTGTCTACTCCCTAAAGACTTTGACCTGTCCAACTTGCATTGATTTTCTACTCTGAACCTCCAAAGCATTTTTTGGTCATTTTGATGATCAAAACTACAGAGTCTTTGAATCCTAAATCTGTATCTAATGTAAAGATACTGTTATTTGACTTCCCATTTTACAGATAAGAAAATGAGTGACTTTCCAAGTGTCTGAATACAGGCACAGCAAAGACTAATATACATGCTGGTCTCTAGAACGTTACTTGGAACCTTGTTATTTCTGCTACCCCATGTTGCCTCAATCACATGCACTGTCACTTAACTCTATTGGTAGCCATACCTCATCTTGCCAAGTAGACGGAACTTCACAGATTAGGAGACATTACACATAGCACCCAGTAAATACATGCTGAGTGAATAAATTATGTGCCATAAAATCATTATGAGTTTCCTTGCACTAATTCTAAAAGAGAGGATAACTCTCTGAAATTAAGTATCCTTGAATCTTTCCCATTCAGAATTAGTGAAAAAGGTATCAGAGCTGAGAAAGCTGTAAATAAAATTTTCCCCAATAGCTACATTTTTAGGCTGCCAATTTCTTACAATAAAGCAAAACCACAGTCAATAATTATTAATGCTCCATTTTTAAAAGATCTGTTTGTCATCAATATAATATCAGGGAAATAAATAAAAGGTATCAAGAGAGTTTCAGTATTCCAGGAAATAAAACTGTTTGAAAGTTACAGTATTCCGCTAATTTATACGCATAAATTAGTGGAATCCTTTTAAATAAAAATAAAATTTCTATTATAATTATCTCCTCTATTTATATTAGGTTTCCCATTTTTAGAATTCAAAGTGCTCCATGTTTTCACCTGTCAAGTTTTTTGCCAACTCAAAAGAAATGGAATACAATGAAGCCACATGTCTTGTGAGCTGCAGAATGAATACGGCATTAGTCTCTTCTTGTGACCATTAGCAATATCTTTCTCTTTTTGCCCCATTACAGGACATGAGAGCGATTTCATTTATTTCTGAAAGAAAAAGTGGATATTTCTGTAGTGTTGATTTTTCTAAATTCTTCAAGGTGCCATTTGTTATACTACCATAGGATAATTAGGTTTTCTTCTACAAAAATGCTTCTTTCCAACACAGAAACATCCCTGGCAATTCAAGTAAAATAAAATAATCTCTTTAAAGAAACACTCTTCTGAGCTCACCAGTTCTTCATTATAAATCCTCAGGTAGAATTATCTAAAGGTTTTTAATTATAAGAATATAATTTACCATGATACATTTTATGTATTTAGTATTTTGATTAACTTCTAAATGTGGTATGAAGTAATACTGAATAGTTTAGGCTCCTCATTTATAATCTTTAGTCATGCATAAGTGGTTAAGAATATAGCGGGCTTTGAGGATAAAATACGTGGGTTTGAAGCCTGGCTCCTTTACTCCCTAGCTATGCAACCTTGGAAAAGCTACTTAAATTCTCTATCTCCATTTCTTTACCCATAAAGCAAGGAAAAAACTGACTACCTTACACAGTCATTATAAGGGTTAAATTATTTTGCATATATGTAAAACACTTAAAACAGTGCCTGATCTATAAACGCTGAACACAGTCAATACATAATAACCTTATACCTTTTTTGGAACAAAGCATGGTATAAATACATAAATTAATTTTTAAACATTGTATGAGCTTCATTACCTCTAGAAGTATTTCAGTATCTCTCCCCAAAGTGAGATTTTTATTACTGTATCAAAAAAGTCATGAAATAAAGATATATATGCCTCATACATCAGATGCCAGGCTTTAGTGTTATTAATGACTAGCCACATTTCTTTACAAGTATATTTACAGTAATAAAAGGGAACAAAATAACACAACATATTACTATAATTTTCTCAAAACGTTATTTACCAACATATTTCGGATCACTAAAATACTAAGCTAAACGGCCAGGTTATGTCTCAGATCACTTTCAGATTAACAGAAGAAAGTAAATTTCAAAGTAGAGGGGTCATGATAGTGATGTACATCACTATGTACATCATGCTCTGTACATAGTGCTCCTACATTTATCCTCCTCAGCCATCCATCACAGCCTCATCATTAGCTTGTCATTAAAATCATTAAGACACATGCACTGGTCCAGGCCCGTATCACATTTGCCATCCACGTTGGGGCTTATGAAGTTCTGATAATACACATATAGCTAGAAAAATCTTAACTAGATTAACTTAATATGACTAAATGATGAATATTTTAAGAGATGTAGCAAGTAAAATTTTCTTCCAGGAATGTCTTTATGCTGTGGATCGAGTCAAGTCCTCTGTATCTATAATGATGGAAAGAGCATCGATTTCACTTTGACAGGAAAAGCCAGTAACATATTAATATTACCTCCTATTGACGATCATCAATTTAACAAAAGTTTATTGAGTATCTCCTACATATAAGGCACAGTGAAGCTTTTAATATCTATCAAAGAACTTGTAGTCTTACATAAGAAAAATATATTTATAAGATTGCCAGCTCTAAGTGTCCTAAGAAAAGTAGCAATTAAGTGATACAGAAGGAGTTAACAACTGGAAAACTTACCTGCCTCTAGGAAGGAAGAATGCCAATATGCCAATACGCTAACAGCATTAAAACACATAGTCTTCTTTCTTTTTTTTTTTTTTTTTTTGAGATGGAGTCTGGCTCTGTTGCCCAGGCTGGAGTGCAGTGGCTGGAGCTCAACCTCCACCTCCTGGATTCAAGTGATTCTCCAACCTCAGCCTCCTGAGAAGCTGGGATTACAGGCATGCACCACCACGCCTGGCTAATTTTTGTGTTTTTAGTAGAGACAGGGTTTCACCATGTTGGTCATGCTGGTCTCAAACTCCTGACCTCATGATCCTCCCACCTCGGCCTCCCAAAGTGCTGGGATTCCAGGTGTGAGCCACAGCACCCAGCCAACACATGTATTCTTAAAAGAATTCATTAAAAACAGTAAAGTAAGAGCAAGTTCAGATGTCAATAAGAAAATAAGAGACAAAATCTTGACTATCCTAGTGATAAAATCCCCTTTCTGGATTTGAAGATCTCTTCTAAGGCCAGGCGCAGTGGCTCATGCCTGTAATCCCAGCACTTTGGGAGGCCGAGGCGGGTGGATCACGAGGTCAAGAGATCCAGACCATCCTGGTCAACATGGTGAAACCCCGTCTCTACTAAAAATACAAAAAGTTAGCTGGGCATGGTGGCACGTGCCTGTAATCTCAGCTACTCAGGAGGCTGAGGCAGGAAAATTGCCTGAACCCAGGAGGTGGAGGTTGTGGTGAGCTCCATTGCACTCCAACCTGTGTAAAAAGAGTGAAACTCTGTCTCAAAAAAAAAAAAAAAAAAAAAAAAAAGAAGAAGAAGAAAAAGAAAATCTCTTCTAGATGGTTCAGACATCTATCATGCCATTTTCCCTCAACTGATTTGAAATTTATGCACTATTTTCTTCAACTTTCAAATTTAAGATGTCTTACAGATAAACTTCAGTTCTTGCTAAAACCCTTAATAAATAAAGTAGGTACTACTTTAAGCAAATAGAATTCGTTGTTTCCAGGAATGCAGTGGTGTGATCTTGGCTTACTGCAACCTCTGCCTTCCTGGGTTCAAGCGATTCTCCTGCCTTAGCCTCCCAGTAGACTTATTTTTAACACAGCTTAAGGCAGGAGTGTAAGGTGTATGGTCTCTCCAGTGATTCATTTATTTACTGGGCACCTAAAATATGCCAAGTACTTGTATTATTACAGATTTAAGAGTACAAACCTTTGGCATAGAAGGTCACAGATAGAAGGAACTTACGTCTACTTTGGTAGTAGTTCTAAGCCTGATAAAACATCACATTCCTTTAATGGGACACTGAAGTAAATTCAACTTTGGTTTTAATGCAGATTACTCATTTGACAAATAATGCATATTTCTGCGAAACAGAATCCAGGAATTCATTGCAAATGCTTTAAATATTGTTCTATGCATGAAATAGAAGACTTCAAATTCAATTGTTCTTTTTCAGTACACAACCCTTTCCTTACTTCAGAAAAGCACCAATTTACGTTTCTTGCTTTTAAAAGGCATAGCCAGTTCCTAACTTGATTTAATTTACACTTGGGAGATTTAGAAACATATTTGGCACTTCTTTAGATGACTGGAGGAAAAGAAGTATTGAGTGATAGAGAGATATAAAGTCTCTTATTATTCCCCGACAGAGGTACAAAGTCAGTAACTGAAATTGAAGTACTTCTAGGAGGATAAAAGTTACTTCTTATTAGAAGTGAAAAAAAAAAAATCCAGTCACTAGACACTGTGTGTAAAACACTGGGCTAGAGGCTGCATGCACAATGGTTCCTGTTATCATAAAGTTTTCGGTCTAATAGAGGAGATAAGACACATATACAAGTAACTTAGACACAAGGCAGAATGTGACCAATGCCACAGTAGATAAAGTATTATAATAAGGGAGATAAATTCTGATAATTCACTCAGTGAATGCTCTATGAAGGATAGTGGTGTCGCTTCAGGTAGGCTTTGCGATATGTGAAAATTTTTATTACGCAGAAATGAGAGAAAGGACGTTCCAAGTAGAAATGGGAAAATGGAGAATCATAGACATGTTATGGGAATGCAGAGAGTGCATGGGGGAAGGGAGTCTGGTGGGGTGTGTGTGTGTGTGTGTGTGTGTGCGCGCGCATGTTGGGCACGGTGGTTCACGCCTGTAATCCTAACATCCAACATTTTGAGAGGCCGAAGTGGGTGGATCACCTGAGGTCAGGAGTTCGAGGCCAGCTTGGCCAACATAGCGAAACCCCATTTCTACTAAAAATACAAAAATTAACAGTGCATGCCTGTAATCCTAGCTACTCAGGAGGCTGAGGAAGGGGAATCGCTTGAACCCAGGAGGTGAAGGTTGCAGTGAGCTGACATTGTGCTATTGCACTCCAGCCTGCTCAATGGGACTGAGCACCATCTCAAAAAAAAAAAAAAAAAAAAAAAAAGAAAAGAAATTGAGATCTGAGGTCAGATGATGAGAGAGAAGGCCCTGAGTTGCACTTCATGATGTTTAAATTTAATCTCTGCTTAAAGGCTATTGATGGTTTTTGAGCAGGATAATGAAAAGCTGGAAGAGTTTTATGAAGATTAATGTGCAAAATGTAGGCTTAGTGTAGGACACTGCAGGTAGGATTACCAAATGGGAGCTTAGTAAAATAATATAATAAGGTAATGATAGCCAGACTAAGGTTGCAGGATTAGAAATGGTGAAAAGAAGTGAAGAATTTATAGGTTGTGGAGTAAAAAGTTTTTGCATTTACTACTTTTAAAATTACAATGTAGGCCAGGCATGGTGGCTTACGCCTGTAATCCCAGCACTTTGGGAGGCTGTGGCTGGGCCTTTGGGAGGTCAGGAGGTCAAGACCAGCCTGGCCAATAGGTGAAACCCTGTCTCTACTAAAAATACAAAAATTAGTTGGGCATGGTGGAGGGCACCTGTAATCCCAGCTACCCAGGAGGCTGAGGAAGGAGAACTGCTTGAGGCCAGAGGCAGAGGTTGAAGTGAGCCAAGATCGCATCACTGTATTCCAGCCTAGGCGACAAAGCAAGACTTGGTCTCAAAAAACGAACAAACAAACAAAAACAATAAATAAACAATTAAATAAATAAATTTACAATGTACATGAAATACTTTTCTGTGCTCTACAAGGGGATAGAAAAGCCTAAATTTTTCAAAAACACTCAAAGTTAAAATCAATAAAATAGCTAAAATACAACTTAACTTTTCCTAACTCTCAAGCAACCTCTATGAATCTTTATATTTGTTGTTTTAATTGGTCCAGGAGCAACGGAAGCGAATCTCATGAGAAGATGCTGAAAACAAATCCCACCACAGTCCTCTTTGTGATTAAGATGCTAGTAACAGCAATGGCCACAATAACATTGATGTGTGGTCTCTGGACTTTTTATTTATTTAAAATTTTTCATCTGTGTTCTTATATCATTTTAAGGAAAAAACATATCTTAAAACTGAATATTGAAGGAAAGGGCATAAAGTATTGCTACTTTCTCAAGCAAAAAAAAAAAAAAAAAAAAAAAGAAGAAGAAGAAAAGAAAAGTCATCTATTTCCAGAGAGAAGTAGCAAAAAGAAAGCACATAGAGATTTTTAAAAGTAGGTAACATATACCCTTGAGGAAAGCAGCTCCAAATAATTGGTAAACTTTAAGAAATGTCCATACCATATTATTAGCTTGGAAATCAATGAGCTATAAGATACGCCTCTCAAACTCCAGGCCAATCTCATCCTGAAGGTATCATCATCCAGGCAGGTTGCCCATCCTGAGGCAAAGGTGTCATGGTTCTCTGAATGAAACCCATGCTTTCATCATCTTTGCTCATCTCCTCAGCTCCTTTACATCTATCCTGTCTTTCCTCATCTTTGCCTAATACTAGGTTGAAAGATTGAAGATGGCTGGTTTTTTTAGACCAGAAAACCAGTCCAATAAGAATAATTTCATAAAATTCAACATAAAAATTGACTTCATGTTAAGCCTAACTCAAAGTTACATATTTCATGAAGTCTTTTCTGATTCCCTGTGTGCATGAGCATGCTTACATCATTGACTTCACAATTTGTTTGCAATCTCTTCATTCCTTCATTTGGTCTCTATCACTACCTAAGTACTTAACCCTCTATTAGAGTTTTACCTCTGTAGACACTGATCATCTGCCACAGTTTCTAGCAGAGCAGGATGTACACAATAGGTGTTCATTAAATGTTTATCCAATTTAAATGAAACTCATCTGCAGATCATTCAACTTGGCAGGTATCTACTTGAAAACACTGCAAAGAAAGTAGCAGCTGATTAGCTAAATCTCATCCTTTTACAGCCACTCTCAGTAATGGCATGTTCCCAAAACACAAGCAGTGTTCTAACTACACTGTTACACTGATAAACAAATTCATTGCCTAAAGATAACCTGTTGCTTTTGTTGTGAAATTTACAAGTACCTAAAGGACTAATGAAAGGCAGAAGTAATGTTAAGGCTTGCCCACACCCTAAAGCAAACAGTCAAATTATAAAGGGAAAGTTTACCCTTTTAGATTGTGGTCACACAGAATATTCCCTAGAGGAATGTAAATTTTATTCATTTTATCCTTTTTCAAGACTAAGTCAAAGGTTCTATAAACTCTTCCTATTTTTCTTTATAATAAAAAAGTACCATGAATAAAATTCTCTTAAACTGAGATGTTCAAAATTCAAGTTTATCAATGTTAAACAGTAGAATCGTATGTTTTCTCATCTTTGCTTATTTAGATATTATCAAATGTTAATGATTACAATATTTATATACTGTCATCACTTATAAGAAACTCACTGGCAGAATGTAAATTCAATCAGGCCTTCTTAGAAATCTAGTGTTTATTAATTGCATGAAGCTAACAATAAATATTTTAAGTGTTAAATTTTATGACAAATATCAACAAATGCTGTGAATAAAAACTTACAATTTATGACTCATACCTACAATATGGGCAATTTCCAGCAATGTGATGTTAATTTTATCAAGAAAGACTAAGTTTTAGAGTAGATTAAAATTGTTTCTATGTGGTTTACTAACTACAGGCAGTTCCCTTATACCTTTTCTTCTTATAATTCTAGTTATTTGAGAAAATATCCAACACATTCAAATAGCATACCTTTTAAAAGTAATAACCACCTTTTCACCAAAAAAAATCTTTTAAAAAATTATATGGAAATAATTAGCCTTTTCCCCTGTCCTAGCACACCTGAAGGTTATAACATACTTCTAAAGTAATCATAGATTATTATTCTAAAAAATGTTATTCCCAAGAGAACACTCAAAAAGCTATCCTCAGAGTGTTAGGGCTCTGATGCTTCCATTTTATTATGGAAACTGATTTTATTTCATCCAATATAGCAATCTTTATCCTGTCAAATGAACTTACACGTATAGTACTTTGAGAAACACATTAAATGTACTGAAATATGTGTAGGCCTTGAAACACGCATCTATTATCCACTCAATATAGACTTGTTCAAATCCTTGATTTTAAAGTGTCTGGATACTTCCTTCTACCTACTTTAGTTTGGCTACCTATAACTTACATGTAATACATTAGCTCTGATAGAAAATGTTTTAGGCTGGGTGCAGTGGCTCACGCCTGTAATCCCAGCACTTTGGGAGGCCGAAGCTGGCAGATCACCTGAGGTCAGGAACTCCAGACCAGCCTGGCCAACATAGAGAAACCCTGTCTCTATTAAAAATACAAAAAAATTAGCCGGGTGTGGTGGTGTGTGCCTGTAGTCCCAGCTATTCGGGAGGCTGAGGCAGGAGAATCACCTGAACCTGGGAGGCAGAGGTTGCAGTAAGCCAAGATTGCACCACTGCACTCCAGCCTGGGCGACAGAGCTGGGCTCCATTTCAAACAAACAAACGAAAACAAGCGAGTATTTAGAATCCTACAAATTCTTCTTTGCCTCTTATGTACTGTTATGTCCTAACTGTTATTCGTGACATTTAAAAATATCAAAATAGACTGAATATTGCTATAGTCATTGTGTTCTCCATTGATACATAGATTTTGACTATTTTGCAAAATAGTATCAAAAACCTGCTAGATTTTTTTAAATGCTGTAAAAAGATCAAATTTTCTTTTAACCATCTACAATCTTTAGTACTTGGCATAAGGTTACTGAATTAATGATGATAATTCTTTGTATCTAAGCATTCGAAACAATCAAAGTACATGATTAGCACTTTATCAATTTCATAAGTGATTGAATAAATTTTCATTCAAATGAGTTCCAACCTGCCAATGGTGAAACCTTCATGTTTACTCTGTAACATTGCTGTTATCAAGATATAAAATGAATTCCAAACATAAGCACAGGATTCTTTAAGACAGATTTTATTTCCTGAGACTTAACTTTAGTTTTTGTTTGTTAATTTTGAGTAGCTAACCTGTATTGACTGATAGCTTGGAAGATATAATCATGTCAAACAAAACATACAAGAAAAAGTGATTTTTTTTCAAAGACAAAGTTTCACAAGAAAACTGGAAAAATAATTGATGCTCATTTAGGAAGCATATACAAATGGAAATTACAGAAATTAAATTTTACTCTTTTCTTTCTAGTCTATACAAAGGAAATTATGTAATTATTTTTGGAATTTGGTAGTAGATTCATAAAAATGACAAGTTTAGTTATCTCCATTTGTGTGAAGTCAAGTTAAAATGAGAAACGATTCAGTTCTTAAACCTATGTAACTTTTATAGTAGTATTTTGTTTTCCCATTTGGGAAGTGTTTTACTTTATTTAACATATCACAGAAAAAAGCTAATAACGTAAGTGACATTAAAGTTTTAAGTAGAAAAGTTCACTTTTAACAGAAATCATATTGTGAATAGCTTTAAAAATGTGAGCTGATCTTAGGATAATGTAATGAAATAAATGTGAGTAATTAAAATTAATTATACAGTCATAAAGACATTGTTTATTTCATTCTACTTAAGATTTTATTCGTTTGAAAAGACAAACCAGGCTTTTTCCACAAAAATTTAGATTCTATATTCTAAATTTAAGTATATTTTAGAAAAATATTTAGCTCTCTTATTTACAGGACTGAATAAGAAAGATGTTCAATTAAAACTACTAGAAATGAAAAAGGAAGTTCTTAACTTTTATCAGCTTAGAAATTATAAAACAGAGTTTTTACTTGTGTGGTTCTTTATTCCAATTTCTTATCTTTCAGGATTTTCTCTTTGCAGATTAATATTAACATAAAAATTCTAGTGTTAAATAAATTGATCTTCATTTTTATTTGAGTGAGTTTGCACGCAGCAGCTGCCAGTAGGACAGTACTCAGACTGTCACTTCAGTTCTACAGAAATACTCCTCCTCCTCATCTCTGGATGAAAACGAAACTATTTCTTCTTACAGAAATGTGCAATAATGAAAAGGGGATTCAGAAATTGGAGTGAACAAACAATACTGCATTCCATATACAACTGTATAGTTTCCTTTATCCAAGATACAAGAAGAAAATGCCCTACTAAGTTTCCCACACCTTTTCTCCCTGGCTAATGATAAACATCAAAATAAATTTTAAATTTCATCATAAGCCAGGATACAGATGTCACCCTCCCTTACACTGTTTTCTAAAAACTGCAGCCATTTAGCATTTGATGGCAAAGAAATACTATTTTAAGATAACTGTGACAAGAGTTTCTCTTCTAAGATATATTTCCATTCTTAATGATGACAGTTTATAATTCTATCTTACAACTCAAGAGATCTGATTGCAAGGCGGAGTTACCATTTAAAGTCAGTATCAGTTCCAAGAAACAACAAAAAGGTGGGTAAAGGTCAGTGAAACATAATTTTATAAGCTGCATGCATATATGTGTATATCAAAATTTCTCTAAAATTTCCTGCTCTTATCTACAATATTATATTGAAATGTATTTAAATTTATGCAACATTGTTCAAAGGAACTATATTTTACATGATTTAGGTTCACTCCCAAATGATTTCAGATAGTTTTGCTGTAGGGTCAATTTTTTAAAAACACAATGAAATTCTTCAGGATTTATCACTCTATTTGACCTTATAAAAGTGATAGTTGTGACCAAAACAGCTGTAATAAAGTGAAAAAAAACAGATGTGATTACTTTCATCACTGATGAGTAGAGATATATCGTGCCCAATCTCAGAAACAAATTAGTTGGCCATTGAGATATAATTGGTACCATTCCAATTTGTGTTTCATAAATGAAAACTGTCAATAAACATTCAGCTGTGGAGCTAAGGACCCTGATATTTCTAGTCTGTTGGCCAAATAAAGTCTAAATCACATCTTGACCCTCAGCCATTAAGTCAGTCTTGCTGCTGCTCCAATTCTCCTTTGAATCATTAATCCAAAAATTAGGTTATTGCCTTATTTGTTGGACCAAGTTTTGGTCAGAAATGAGATAGGTAATATGAGTATACAAGGAGTGTATGTTCCAGTTTCTCTCTAATCACATTTGTTAACTTGTCTTCCTGCTCCTTAAAGATCTTGACCTCAAAGTCCTGTAGTTGAGCCCTACCGCTGTGGCCAGCTCTTCTGGATAAATAGGTACCATTTTTCTCAACTGTTATTTCCTATTACCAAACTGCCCTATTGGAGTCGTTAGCCATGCACTGCTGGCTCTTGGTGAAGCTGTCTCTTCTAATACCTTTACAGAGACTGCTTTCCACCTGGACTACATATTGCTCATGTCACTAGGTCTGCCTAATTTCTGAGACTTAACTGTTTTGCTGAAATTATTCCTTTGGTTAAATTAAACCATAGGACTGATTCGAACTCCAGTTTTCGCCTGAGTTTTGCTTAAATACTCTGTTAGTTCTAAACATGAGATGGAATAAGGAGTAAAAACAATGCATACTTTTAATTAATTTTTTTTTTTGAGACGGAGTTTTGCTCTGTCACCCCGGTTAGAGTGTAGTGGCGTGATCTTGGCTGGCTGCAACCTTTGCCTCCTGGGTTCAAGTGATTTTCCTGTCTCAGTCTCCCGAGTTGCTGTGATTACAGGCACCTGTCTCCATGCCCAGCAAATTTTTGTATTTTTAGTAGAGACAGGGTTTTGCCCTGTTGGCCAGGCTGGTCTCAAACTCCTGACCTCAGGTGATCTGCCTGTCTTGGCCTCCCAAAGTGCTGGGATTACAGGCATGAACCACCATGCTTGGCCAACAATATATACTTTTTATTCTAAATCTAGTGCATTATGTCATTTCTCTGACTTGCGAATTGACAAAAGGGACCTCAGATTTAATACTGCAAATGTAAATTTTTTATAGTAAGATAACAATGTGTATTCAAAGATTACTTGTCCTACCTTTTAAATGTCTTGCTGATACTACTCCATTTTGTCTTCAAAATGAAGATAATGCTGAACACACTAAAGAATGTTAGTTTTCAGTAGTTAAGTGAAATGATTTGATCATCTGTTGCTTATATAAATTATTTAATGCTATTCTAATGATAGAAACTGCCTATGGAATGTAGTAACCCTGTGTTTCTTGGTGTTGAAATATTCAAGTATAACATGTTACTTCTGTGAGTGGTAAATTTCAAATTCTGCCAGAGTAGTCAAAATGCACATAATTTTAACATATATTAAGACATAATTTCTTATCATGTAAATTACCTTCACGTAAAGTAATATTCTGAAATAATAGTTGACTTTATGTAAGTATCTTTATTCATTAAATGCCTGTGGTTATCAACATGCATCCACTTCCCAAGCCCTATTTCAGAAGCTGAAATTAAAATACATAGCAGTATATAAGATCTTCATTTTTTTTCCCTGGTACTAGAAGTAGGAAAAAGTTAACACTGAAGCACTATTTCTTCTTTAGCAATTTAGTAATGATTTTTTTGACCCTTAGAGAAAGGAAATTTTTAAGGTTCAACTAGTGTTAGTGCAAATGAAGTTGTATCTTCTAACAAAGTACCTTCTTTAGATATAAAACAGAAGCAGTAAGCTACAATACTGTCAGCTAAAAGTTTTCTGACACACTTTGCCTAAATTGTGGGAATTCACACCACGGATGTCAGATATCATCTGTATAGTTCTATAAAAATCCTTCAAAACCCTATAGGAACCCACAAATTTCCACAATTGGCACGGTGGGGATATAACACTTTTTAGCTGAAGGCACTGTATCTCTGGGAGGATCTTTTTATTAAGAGGAACTGGAATGAGTTGTAAGTGCCACATATGGGGACTGGAATAATGTAAAAAAGAACAGCAGCTACTGATCCACACTTGTAGCACTTAAAAAAAAAGATGAGATGATAAAGAGCTGGCATAATCATAAGTTCTGTACAATCACTTTGGAAAGAGATCTCAAAGCTAACTAGCAAAGTTAATCAAAAAGTTTAGAGATTAAATAAAAATGGAATTAGATCAGAAAAAAAAATTATAAGAGGCCCAGAAATGTTAGGGGAAAAAAATAAAGGTGACTGCAAATTGTTAATTTAAAAATCTATAAAAACATATATGGGGCAAACAAAAGCTTTCATGTTTAGGGTTTTGCAATGCAGCATAACGATCCAAAACATCAGCAAAAATAGCACAGGCTTAACAGGAATGAAAACAATGAGAAAGAGCATTCCATTTGCTCAAGTTGTCAGTCACTTTCAACTGTTTTCCTCTGAAATACAGAGCCACTCCAGTTTCAAATGCTTTTGTCCACAGAAAGATCTAAGATCTGTAGGGATTTTATATAAACTATCACCAACCAAAGATGTAGGATCTGCGAATTCTACATGTGCCTACAAATAGCAATTTAAATTTTAAGGCAGCCAAAGAGAATAGAAGAAAGGAAGGTAGTGTTATATACTTATATTTTCATTATGTTTTATGACAATTCACAGTTTAGGTTTTCAATACGATTTAATCAAGTGGGGGTCTAGGAGTTCCTTTTAGCTATCTATGGTGCAAAATATTATCAACAGGAGACCCCAAAGTATAATATTGAAATGATTTAACAATTAAGGTTCTTAAGAAGAAGAGGATGTTTTAAAGATGATTGGGATATGTGATACATACAAAGTTCTGGAGTGTGTTGAATAGGTATTTGACATGCAAATTTAAAAAAATGTGTGGTCTCTATTGCAATTCTGAAATAATACTACATTACTCCTTTTATATGATACCTCAGCTTCTTATTTTCTTATCCTAAGGGTTTGCCTCCTAAGGACACAATAAATTAATTTTCTTATCTTATATCCAACATGTTAACATTCTATATAACAGATTATTAACACTCAAGCTTCAAATGTTTGCTTTACTAACAGGAGAAAATAATAATCACCTACAACAAATACACAATATTTAGCAAGGAAAACTTTGAATGGCATAGAGGCTAAGAGGAGTTATGAATGACCTGTAGGACAGGATCTGAAATCTCAACAGTAGGAGACTCTAATAATCAGAAAGGGGAACGACAGGACAATAGGAGGCTTTGTGAGTAAAGCCCTCAATACAAAACCAGTTTGGGAAGAACATTTATTTTGATGTCTAGAAATAACATTTAAAAATATAAAAATGGGAAATCTCATTTAACATTTTATAAGAGGAAAAAAAGCAAATCTGATCCAACTTATTGAGAGTGAGGAGAAACAATTACTTAATTTAAAAAAAAAAAAAAGAAGAAGAAACAACTGAATAGAACTAAACATGGTGGGTATATCATTAAATTCCACTTTTTGCCTCAGGTTGGGAAGAAGACAGGATATGGACGGATTGCATCAGCATGAGTTCACCTTCCAGGTCTAGTCTATATGTTTTCTTCTCTTTTCATTCACTTAAGGCCAACACACAATAAAGAATACAGTAAGTTCAACTTATTCCAGCTTAAACAGCATCAATCTTAATTTTTAAACATTGTTAGAGATAAATGTCTATATAAAATAGGAAGCTAAAGTCTTTCTTATTAATTTCTATATAACTCTGAAAAAGGGAATATTGGCATTGATGTGCATAAGGGAACAATACTGTAAACTGTAATGATACTCAGCTCAGACACTTAAAGTATTATTTTCCTTTATTCATACCATGGATGATTCTAGGACTCTTTGAACAGTAATAGAAAATAAAAATGTCTTAGAAGTCAGGTAATTGATTCAAATAGTCAAATAAGTTACAAAAAATTATTATGCAGAATCTATACAATTTCACCTGGCTTTAAACCTTTCCTACTTTTTGCTGAAATCCCCTTGAACGTTCATCTGATTTATATTGCACAAACTTCAATAATTTTTTTCACTCTGCGTTCAACAATGTAAATAAAACTTAACAAGGTCCGGGATGATAATTATGAATGAGGTGAAGGGGCCTCATACTACTCAAACTGAAAAAGCCACTTTTTACTCACATAAATTTGAATGGTTTTAAAATATATATTAATTAAATAATTACACTTAAAAAGTATACTCTACCAATATTTAGAAAAATTTCTTAGCTCCTACATAGTAACGAATATTATGTTTACTCATCTGTTCTTCCTAAAATCTCTTTTGTTCTCCCTTCTTTAAGATGCTAGTAGAATCCTGGCTTGTATACTCCTGTAGGTATTACTTTGTGAAGTCAAACCATTTCTAATTAACTGTAATCTCCAATCTGATTCTTCATAATCAGTATCACACTTTTACTGAATGCTTACTTGACATAGTAGCATGTGTTAGAGCTTACTTATACTACAATTTGCCTAAAACATAGTCTGTTTTTAATGGACTTGTTAAGGTAGGGATATCTGCAAAAGGAACACAGATGTATGCATAAACACACATGTGCACGTGTATGTGCACACAAACTCACACATGTACACAAAGTATTAGTTCCAAATAATGGTGTAAGAAGCAAGTTCTTTAGAACTGTAGAGCAGAGTTGGAGCAGAGTACAAGGTTCTGAGAGTGTAATACCTTGGGAAAGCCTCTTGGAAAAAACAGGACTAGTCCTATAAGAAAGGTAGAATTTAGATAAGAGAGTAGAGGGGAAACAGAAAAGGGAAAGGGCAGAAATTCAAACAGTATGAGGGAAATAAATGCATTAATTTGGAAAAGGTCTTTATTCAGGAAACTGAATCAAGCAAAAACTGGAGTGGAAGAAAAGGGTTAAAATATGGAGTATGGAATACAAATGATAATTTGGCATCTCTTGTTCTCCACAGTTTTTAAGAAGCACCAGAAAATACCTATTTCACTCTTCTAATGCTTCATAAATATATCTTTTCTACCAACCTCAGGCATATATTCATATTCTACCATGAAGAATTTTACTATAATGGAGTTGAATTAAAAGACTAATAAAAAAAAAGCATCAGTGTTTTCTCCTGAATCTAATGATATTTAGGTTCTTAGATTTCCCAAGTGAAATGCTGAATTCTCCATCTTCCCTTTTGAACCTGTCTTCTTGTGTCCTCTATTTCTCTTTACAGACTTTCAAAGTAGCTATGATTTTTCCTAATTTTCCCCTATCCCTAGCATTCAATTGGTCATCTTGTTCTGGTATTTCTTTTCACAGCAATTCTTATATGGATTCTTTGCTCTCAATTCCTAGTCTTGTACTTATGTTAGATACTACATACTGCAAGAATTTTCTGCTTCCAGTCTCTCTCAATTTCAGAATATCCTCCTATAAATGAGTTTCATTAAGTCATGGTTCATTCAGTACACGTTTAGATTACTCTTCCTAATGTGTACCTCTGAGCATGTCAAACTCAAGCTGATAACATTAACAAACTGTATATTGACTGAAACAAACACCAAAGCTTGATATTTAAGTCACTCAACAATCTGGTTCCACTTCCTATATTCTAAATTCTGTATTCCTTTGTACATTCTAAATTCCTGACAAAACTAATACTCAATGTTTTCAGGACACATATGGTAAGTCCCTAATTCTGGGTTGGTGATGTTCTATCTGAACTGTTCATTGCCTACAACTTCAGATAACATTTTAACTCAAGAATCCTTTATTCCACTGACTCAGTAATGTGCTGCCTATAATAAATCCTGTGTCATATTGTTTCATTTTTTAAATTTTATTTTTAGAGGCAGATAGGGTCTCACTCTGTGGTGTAGGCTGGAGTTCAGTGGCATGATCATAGCTCACTGTAACCCTGAACTTCCTAGGCTCAAGCTATCCTCCTGCCTGAGCCTCCTTAGTAGCTAGGACTATAGATAGGCACACAACACATCCAACTAATTTTTAAAATTATTTTTGTAGATACAGGGTCATGCTATGTTTTCCAGTCTGGTCTTGAACTCTTGGCCTCAAGCAATCCTCCCACTATGACCTCCCAAAATGCTAGGATTACTGGTATAAGCCACTGTGCCTGGCCTCGTATTATTTCACTTTTATGGATCTGCTTACTTTTTCAATTATGAGAAAAGAAAGAAGGAAAATAAAATGGATTCCCAATGAAACTCACCACAAACTTATGGAGTGCCTTGAAAAAAGTATTAAAATGCAAAATACAAAAATATTTTCATATTATTTACAGACTCATTTTTATTAAGAGTGAGGTATTACAAGAAGTAATGTAAATCAGTACCTATTTACACAGCACGTTGGGAGGCACAAGGAGCAATTATTATGTTCCAGGCACTTATTTCATTTGCAAGAATCTTACGAAGTAAGAAGCACTATATTATGACTTACCTCATTTTCAGCTGAGAAAACTGAGGAAAGAAATGTTAAATAACTTGCTCAATCCCACTTGGCTATTAAGCATTGAATCTGGAATTGAAACCCTGACAATCTGGCATTACAACCTATGTTCTGATACCACTAAGCCCTACTTCCTCTTGCCTATGATTGCATCAGCATAACTACCCCCCTCTAAAACAGCAAGTAATATAACTTCATTTCAGGACATATAAGTATTATGCTATTTAAATGTCTTATAAAATTATTTCACTGCTGTTTAATTTTCAAAGTATTTTGAAATGCATTCAATTATATACAACCAAATTTTGATTGAATTAGATCAATATTTCTTCCGTTGCCTAATGAAAATACATGACATGGCTTAAGGACAAGCACCTTAAAACTTTATAAAGGTGAAGATAAAGAATACTGAAATATTCCATAAATATCTGACATCTGATATGCAAAAACCTAGTGACAGCAGCAGAAACAGATTCAAGAATGAATATACTGACTCAATATTTTGCAAGATAATTTAGTTAAAATTTTGATTATAATTGATATAATTTTTTAAAACGGAAAATTTGCACTCTTTTAACATTTTTTCTGAATTCTATTTTTAATAAGCCAAGGCAAGCGTTCCTTTTATCTATGGAAAACAAACCATAATTATTTTCCACATACACTAATTTATATAAGCATAAAATGTGTTATATATTAACTATGAACATTTTAAGTTTATTAATCCACAGCAGCAATATACTAGACATTATATGTATAATTTTTAGATGTTACACATACTAATATTTTTCGGAAACATTTCATAAGCTTTAATTAAATTAATAATAAAATGAAAATCTGAAATAGAAATTGCCAAAAGAAAAACAATACACATCTAACAATGCTATAATTTAGCCCAATTATTATTTCAGGTTCTAAAATATAATGTTTCATAAACTATTTCATCATTAGTTATGTTAATATTTTTAACACCAGACGATTACATTTTAAAAAATAAGTCTTTACATATCATCTATAGGTAGTTTATAACAACCACTGTATATTTCATATGAGCACAGGGAGTTGCAACAACAACTTAAACATTTTTATTAGGAACGTCTTTTATTTCTCTGAAATAGGTCTTTTATTAAAGGAGAAAACAGGATCTAACTCTTGTTTGCTCTTTAAAGTTTTATTGTTTTTGCATTTTATACAGGGAGTGAGCATTAGCATACTCAGGAGAACTGCTGAAAGGAAAAGGCCGCAAGCTACCCACTGCATGGCTGATAGGATAATGTGGGGATATAAAAACTTTTGTCTGATTGCTCACTTTCCTTGTTTTAGAGTACTGCTACTCTCAAGAGCATATATTCATGTTCTTTCTACTTTGAGTTTTATTACTTCTTTTGTATTATTTAATACATCTAAAGATACTTCCAAAAGACAAATTTTTCCATTTTGAAGAAGTAATGGTTTGGAACCTGATAAAACACATTAATGTTCACACTCTTTTTTGCAAAGGTGATAGAATAAAAGAGCTATAAAGCAATTAGGCATATGATCTTAAAGACATTACTATGTCAAACAATAAAATGTTTGAAAAGACAACAAAAATAATATCCTGTGAAAGGTCAAGTGAAAATGGGTACATAAAAAGAGGAGATTTCTCTTTCAGACCTTTTACTAGATATTGAATGGAAAAATAAAGGAAGACAATATAAAAATGAGAGAAAGGACTAATCTTACCTCAATAACTCGTAATTAGAAGTGTGTGATGTTTAATTCTAGGAAGTATAGACATGAGTTACAACTCATCCTGACAGCTAAATGGTACACACACTTCATTATTCAGATTCAAATTGTTTTCCTCTGAAGTTTCAGTTATACTAGGGTCAATACATTTTAGTAAACAAGACACTAATATGCTTGACACTATTGAATGAAGCCAGGCATTTTTTAAAGTGTCATACACATTTTTGAAATCCACAATACATCAATTTTTAATACTTCTACTCTCTCAGCTCTATTAAAAAGATGGTAGGGGAAAGATTTTAGAGTAATTAATGATATAGTTAGCTGCTAAATATTAATAGGAATCGTAGTCTTGCATAAAATATAACATATAAACCTTGCCAATACAGACGCACCAGTAATTAAAGTTGAATATGTAATTACACTGATTTATAAGACAGGCAAAAAGTTACACTTTACTAGCTTCTATGTAAACTGTGGGTAACAGTTAAACTTTGCATTTTACGGTTTATAAAAACGGGCAATATCTTGACTACAGTTCATAAATGGTTTAGAGACCTGTAATAGTAGTAAAAATTATGACAACTTATTCTATCATGAATATTCTTATTGCACCATACAAACCGAACTGTGATAATGACCCATAAGATGTAGATTCATCTTAGACACCGCTTTATGCCCAAGAGAACATTAGTAGTACTAAGAATCTGTAGAGGACTCCTACAACAATAATTACAGGGCATTTGAGACCATCTAAAAAATGTATTCAAACCGAATTTGATATACTTTTTCCTATTATGAACATTGTATAATTTAACTCCACTTAAATTTGTATTTTTAACTTATACAACAGTAAAAACTTCAGAAAATACTAATTTAAGAAGCATATGAATATAGATTCTTCCCTTTAGGGAGTCTATTACCCACACTTACATGTGCGGCTGAGGTGAGCAGCCTGGACTACTGTTCCCATTGCTGTCAATGTGATCCAGGGAACCATTGAGGTCTTCGTGGACGGCCTGCAGTAGGCCACTGGATGCATTATTGATCAGTCCAGGGTTACTTAGCAAAGGTAAACTGCTCTCTGCCAAGGCAGCCTAGTAAAATGAAGAGTGTGTAAAACAACTTTTAAAATGGCATTTAAAATAATCTTTAAAATATGTATCTTCTTTTAATGGGTTCAAATAATGAAACAGATATTTTAGAAGGATTAAAAGAAAATGTACTGAAAAAAAATTCCTAACTGGTTACTTGTGGCAGAGATGCAAGGAAAGTCAGTGTGATATGAAAATATAAACAATAGTTCTTGCAGCAAACTTTCTCACTCATGTTTCAACCTTTGGCATAATGAAATGTTGAATCCACACATGTAATGAAATACTCCAGTTTAATATAAGCAGTTGCTTTGCTTTTTAAAAATGACCAGAACTTAACTCAAAATAAAGAAGTCCTGACATTTGCCTCCTCTGCATAAAAATTATATATTATAATTAAACTTTAAAGTTTTTGCCACAAGCACCATGTTCCCCAACACTATGATGTGAAATCATTTATGACAGCCTGGATAAATATTAATGCATAGCCACATGCATTTGCAAAAGCTTCTATCAATCTAGCATTTGCAGAAAAACCGAGTGTTCCAGATTTTGCCACAGGGTGTCCTTCTTGCTTCTTCACATCAAAAGTAGCTTGAATTAGAACCAGTGCTGTCTATAGTACTAGGTACTACAACTTGAATGATAAACCAACTATTAAGAACAATCACAATCTCACCTAAGTACAAAGATATGCCAAAAAAAAAAAAAAAAAAAAGCCCCAAACATTCAAATAGAACAAAACTGGAAAAGTACATTTAATAATATTACCTGCAAACTGGCATTAAGAGCTGCTCCATAGCCTAAACTGGTGGGTATATTTTTTACTAAAGTTGGGCTTCTGGAAAAGAAACATATAAAGATGATGTATAAGTCAAAATATAAAATATGTGGATATCAATA
>NC_133458.1:42261426-42263926 GCF_048565385.1 Saimiri boliviensis
TTTACCAGGAATAAAACAATTATCACTCCATAAATCATGACATGAGTTTCCATGTGCTCTGGAATGGCTCATGTACAGTTGACTCAGCTACAGTTTTCCTCTCCCAAAGTAAAAGCGCTCAACTGAGCATTCATATCCTACCTGATGACATGGGAATGTTGTATTTGTCTGAATGTCGCCTTCGTATGGCTCCCACATTGGGCACACTGGCTGGGGTGATTACTGAGGGTCCCTGGGTAATCGGGGTGACTGGGGCCGTTGGTGTGGTAGGGGTTTGAGGTAAGCTCTGTGGGGATGTCTCCAACATGTTCTTCGACATGGTGACACTAGACACCAGATTTAGCTGCAAAGGCCCAAGAGAAGGGCAGGAAAAAGGTAGAGACAAGAGAAAAAGACTTAAAAAGGTTTGACAAATGAGAGTGGATTCACTTCTACAGCTGTGTTGCCACTAATAAGCTGCAAAAGGAAGCAGCCAATCTCAACTAATTACAGGATGAAATTGTATCATAAGAACTCTAATTAGAGGATGCTGTTAGAGGTTATCTAATAATCTACTGCAATGTTACTTAGGACTAACTCCTTCTTGTCCTACCAGACTTTAGCGAAAGTCTATTTCCTTAAATAAAAGCCAGTTGCTGATTATTGACTGCCCCTGTTGTTAAACAGGTCTAGCCCCCAGTGAAGCAACAAAAACAGCAATAATGAAGGATGAAATGCTTTTAACCAATAGGACTTAAAGTAAGTTGCTATTCTGTTGCTGCCAGAATTTTTTTTTTTTTCATAGTCCCAAATCTCAGCTGAGAGGCTCCAGCCAGCTGGAAAATTTTACACTGACCTTTAGTCTCCTTGCTAATTTGGTGGAATGGTAATGACATTACTACATATTCAAACAAAATTGTCTTAATTGCAAATTAGCCGGAGGAGGCTGAAAATTTTCAAATTAAATCTGATTGGAGATGGAGAGAGGGAAATGGAATTTCCTCACTAACAATCATTTGTGGCATGTGTTAACAAATATAATGAAATGTCAAGTTTGCCAATTCCTCTGGAAGTATCATTTTCAATTTATGATTACAGTGTCACTTAATGCTGATGTACCCTGGAAAGTGGGTGTCAGGGTAGAAAAAAGAAAAAAGGTGAGAATGTATGCAAGCTGTTTAACAGTGTGCCCTTCATTACTCCCCTCAGAAAGACCCTATTCTTCATTATCAAAAAAACTCATATCACCTCTGTCATATTTACCACACATCTTTTGTCATAAATAGCATCCAATTAGCAAAATTTTTACGTAGGGCAGCACATAAAAAGATTTCTGCCATACATTTACGTGGTATTCATAAGAGGTTATCTGTGGTCCTTTTTACTTTATACAGTAGTCTACACAACCAAGCAAGAAAACTAATTCTAATGGTTCTGTTTCTCTATAAAGTAACTGCTGAGTGGCTAAATAGAGAAGATTCAGCTTTTGTATATAATTTAGTAACACCTGTCTTTTTAAATCCCAAATACACTTCTTAAGATAAACCTTTTTTTAATGGGGAGAAAATGATGTGTACAGCATTGATTGATCTTTCTTTGTGGATTTGTTTTACACATTTAGTCAGTAGAGAGATTTGTTAGGGAAACAAAAATTAACATATGCCAGCTAATTGTTCTTCTTTCTTGGGCAGCAGCCAGAAGAAGCACATTAGCAGTCTAATAATAACGACTGGCACCCCGAAGGCATCCCCAAGTGCATCTGTTCCCAATAAACCACAAACTGTTATTCTGTTCATACTCTAAGCCAGCAGACTGGGTAGGGAATTCTTTGTTACGTACATAAATAAAAGCTGAGATAATGCTCCTAAATGCTGCATTTAATACATTTACAAAGCCACTGGTGTAAGCTTCTCTAGGATGTACAAGAGTTATCTCTGCATAGTTTGAGAAATGCAGAAAGATCCATATGCATCTATATGCGACTTTGCAAATATTTTAAAATACAAACAACATTTACATAACGTTATATTTAGAAAATATCATCAGCATTACATATTCGTATGTTAAAAATATGAAAAGAATAGAAAAAAAATTCCCCATACATTAAAAAAAAAAAAAAAAACTCAGCTGGATGGTTACATATTCACTTTTAGAATTGCAAACCAGAACAAAACGGCACATTCAGAAGCCAGAAAATACCAAACTGCAAATCAATGAAATACCTATTTTGATGAATACGTGACAGGACTCTGCACATTTTACCAACACATTAAAAGTTAACAAAACAGGAGAAATACATCTTTTTCAGCGCAAACCACTCATGTTTACAATGTTACGGTAACTTATTCTGCCATCCTGTAATAATAAGCATACCATGTTTGTAGGCGTGCAATCACAAACTGATAAAATAGAATTTATTACTAACTAAAGGGAAGCATGTAAAAGCCAGGATGAGCACTTAGCCACCTCGGCTCATCTGAATATAGTCAAGGTTGGGTGAAACTCATTATTCAGGACTCGC
>NC_133458.1:42266426-42268926 GCF_048565385.1 Saimiri boliviensis
AGACCAGGCAGTGTGAAACGCTGAACTCTGCCACGGAGTCGGCATCTACACTTGCACTGGGTCTCATTACAACTGACGGACCTTACTTTTCCATCAGTCAGACACAGCAGAAGGAAAAAAAAAAAAGAGGCATAATTGGTCACACTGAAGACTGTATCATCAGCTGAACTCTTATGTTTTAGTCTACCTTTTATAAATGATAAACAGGTTTATAAAAAGCTTTTTAAACTATAACAGTGATGGTGCGTTTTGTATTCTTGGTTATTTTACAAGTCAAAACAAAATATTTTTAGTAGCTCTCTGAAAAAAAAAAGCAATGACATGATGAATTGGAAATAAGATGTCATAAAATATGACGAAAAATTGTATATTTAAATGAAACAAAGTATTAGTTTTATTGAAAAAAGATAATCTTTAAAATGAAATGTTAGAGGAAGCTTTAAAGGCTTAGTAAAACATAGCAAGAGTCAGACTTTGGGTGACATAATTGATTTCTGATCAGTTCTATGAATTCCATTTTCTTCTGGCCAAATGCTGTTTCAACATTAATAGAATTTTTTTTAACTTAAAACAGCAGCATTTGATACAGCACGTATATTACCATCTGTGATATAAATTATTTGCCTTTAGCTAAAGAAAAGTATAAATAATTTTTACAAGTTCTTTAATTAAATATAGACTAGAAAAAATCTTTCAGGGTGTTATATTACAAGTATGATATTGTACAGACTGGCTATTTGCTATAATATAAAATCTTAGGAAAAAAATAAAGGTTAGCTCATGCAAAACCTGTGTCTGTAATAAAATCATATCTAATTGGGAGTTTTGTCTAACCTACATTGGAAAAGACTTAGATCTGACTACTTTGGGATATTCAAATGCATATGATACGGTCTAAAAGTTATCAAAATATTAGTGATAAGTACATTAAACTATAGCAGTCCTTCCTGGGTTATCAATAATTGCCACTGTTAAAACAATCTAAAATTCCATGTATCTCCATTAGTTATTATATAACTAAGACAATAAGATGCAGCCTGAAAGACCCAGAATATGCTCAGTACTCAATGTAACACACCAGACATCTGAGAAGAGTCCATTAAGTAAGTATTTAACAAACCTGTATTTCTAATTGTTGCACCACCTGCATTTGCACTCGACACTGAGCGGTGCTTCGGTCATCCAACGCGTGTTCGTTGTTAAGGTGCCTAAACAAACAGAAGACAAAAAAAAGAATGTAAAGTGATGTCGGTATCAGTGGCATATGCTACATTTAAAAAGCACTAAGCTGAAGTCATATGTTCCTGTGCACTGGGAAAACAGAAAGCCTTGAAACCATCTAGAAAAAAGTTAAAGCTGCTTATGTGTTGTGTGAAAATTATTTATGTAATGTAAAGAGACTCTTCAAATGGCAGAAAATGTCACTGTCGCTAAGCTTATCTGTTATTATAAAAGTATTTCCCTAGACCATTTACAGAGTTATAGTAGAAGTCATATTACGTATGCCATTTTTTTTAAAAAAAGAACAGCTTACAAATATATGAACCAAAAGCAATTTTGAAGAGAACAAAGGCAATTTTCTATTCCATTTCTGTTAAAACAGTTTGTTGTTTCTATGATGTATTTTAGTGAGCAATGTCTTATTTCCTTGGTATGTGGCATGAATTAGGTAAAGATGGCAAATTACCATCCCGTGGAAACACCAATATTTAAGAAGAATGATGATTTGCTGATAGTAATGAAGAAACTTCATGGAAGATTTTGATCATCAGAATAATAAGACTGACATTTCATGTCGTGTCCTAACTAGGGAATATTTATCCTAATCTTATGTTTAAAATGGTGAAAAATAAATAATTCCAATGATCTTACTCTAATCTTCAATATGCATTAGTCTACCATTATTATTTCTGTATAATGTTTAAAGGGATCTCTTTAATGAGTGGTATGTTAATACACCATAAGTAATTTAGTAAAGCAGCATCTCCAATGAACATAAAAACATTTAGTAATATATACTCTGTAATTTGTAATATATAAGGTCTTTGATGCCTCCTAAAATTAAAGGAAGTAATCTTTAAGTAATTCAACATCCTTTATTGTATCTATTTCACCAGTGGGCAAACTAAGGCAGCAATTTCAGAGATGTTCTCATCAATGCATGTAAGTGAAATGGCATAGTGAAAAAAAAATTCACAAAATTAAATAAGAATTTATGTATTTACCCATGTGGGCCCAAGTACCATTTAGAATGATATAATAATCTAAAAAGGTTGTAATAGCTCCGAGTATACTGAATTCAACAAAAATATTTTTGTATCCATTCAAATTATTTACTTATATTTCTTGAAATTCATAATGAAGTAGAAAAAATTTAGACACATATATGTAAAATATATGAAGAGTAATTAAAGTCATGTTGCTGAGAAAAACTAATTTTATTATAAACAAGAAGGTTTATTTGTTTATAGATCTATGTTCAACCATCAGAAACCTTTGT
>NC_133458.1:42271426-42288926 GCF_048565385.1 Saimiri boliviensis
AAAATGTTTCACTTGCATATCACTGGTGTTTGATTTATTTTGCATCAAGCTTTTTATGTTTAAACACTGACAGGAGTTTAAATACAAAATGTTAGCTGTCACTATTCATTTAGTTGATTATGTGAGATGCCTTAGTTTTGAGAGATGGGGGCACTGTCACCAAAAGAAACAACATTCTGACAAGTTCAAAGAATGCCTTCTTGAGGTCATAATTTTGTAGCCATGCTGCCTAGTCAAAGACAAAGAAATAGACAATACACATTAGTAAGAGCATAATTTTTAGAGTAGGCAGCTGCAATAAAACAGACAACAATTTTCTATTAAATCAACTACTCTCTTTCCACTGTGTTTTCTATTGCTCTTCATATAGTATCAAGCCTTAAAAATTTGGTCTGTAATAAATTTAACTCATTTATACCCATCGACTAATTAATCCTTAACACATTAATATCTGTATAGACACTAGCCATTCTGCCTTTCTTAAAGGAGAGTATTTTCACCTTTGTATCTCAGACCATGTTTTGTGTGCTGGCATCTGTGCATGCAGGTTCAAGAACACTTGTCTGCTAAATGGAATGTTATACTGTAAACCTTTTGACTTAAGCTCTAAAAGTCAATCCATCTATATTCAAGCTGACTTAGTTCCAATGGAATGATAATTAATTTTGCAGACAAACTACTCTAAAGTTTTGTCAGATATTATTACACTTTGACATTTATAAGACAGTAATGAAGAACTAGTATTAAATGCTTTTAGTGATCTAGTGAGATCCTCAATTAGTGGTCAGGAAAAATGGTTAGCTTCTGTCAACACCTACTTTACAGTAAAACTTAAAAATGTTCCTAAACACTTTTTTATCTTGGATTTCCTTCTTCATCTTTTGTTTTCTGTTTTCATCTCACTGTTATAAACAACTACTTCTTAGTCTTAATTTTTTTTATCCAATTGAAAAGAGTGCCTCGAAGAGTATATAAGAATTAAAGAATATGTAAGAATATGAACATATATACAATACATAAATATATGTCATACATATGCAACTGTCCTATAATGGATTTTCATTTAGTGTGAGATAAAAATGGAAGGATTCTACTAGTTTGTTTTGGGATGTAATGTGAAAAAAGAATTTGGGACTCAATATATTTTTTGCCATTTTTTATAATTTAATATATATCAGCTAAATAGTAAAAATGAATTGTTTCCTTTTATTTCAAACCCAAGGAATAAGTTATCTTATACCAAATTAAACCTGAAGCTGTAAAATGTATTTCTAGTGCATTTTAGAAGTAAAAATGCCACAAGAGTATTTTTCTAAAAAACTTTCATAATGAACACTGGATATAAAATTTAGGGACAATGGATACACAAAAAAGTGAGAACTAAAAACTTTTCACAGCTTTTTAATTTATCTACCATTTTCCTCCCCAAACCCTCAATTTTCTCCATTATTACAAAGGAAAAGCAAAGTCCTCTGAGAAAAATCTGTGTCAGTGGTGATGCTTTCCTTCTTCATTTTCACTCCTCACACAGATGCCAAATAAACTTTTTTGAATAACTGAAGTTAATTCATTTAATGAGATATTTTATTTCTTTTCAAATTTCTAACACAGTTTAAAGACAACAATGTCCCTATGGAAAGTATAGCTAATCGACATTTCACTTCAGTTCAGTATACTTATATTAGCTCTATTAACAGAATATATCACAGATCTTTGAATTAGTGAATCTAAAGCATATCAAAACAAAAATGGACTAAAAACAGGCCTTAAAACCTCCTGTCATTAGTTCTGTCATCCCTATAAAGTTAATGGGTTGGAAAAATGGTCAGTCTGTGGAACCAAAGTTGATATTTAATTGAAAGAAAATGCTTTTCTAATTGTAATTTCTTTGTTTTTTTTTTTTTTTTTTAAACACTGGCATGAATATGAAAGAAGAGTATGCATGGCAAAATGAGGGTTCATATTTATCTACTTGTTAGTAAGAAAAACATAAATATTTGAGATAAGTTAAAATGATCCTTTCAATTTGCTATAAACAAAATCATACTAAAGGAAAACATGTATTTTTTCCCTAAAGATTTATTTTGAATTTTGTCAGAAAGAACAATTTGGAGCAATAAAATGCATACTGAGTAGGTCAGTCCTATGGCATAATTTATCACTCTAAAAAAAGATAGTTTAACAATAGCCCTCTATGTAATTTCAGTGGCAAGGAATAATATATTGATAAGGACTAATGTATTAACATTAAGAAATGGGAAATCATTTGTTAAAATAACATTCTTACGTTCTTTCTTTGCTTTAACGTTTTTTTTTAAAAGAAGAAAACTTCAGCAAATCTACCTAACATTTTTTCATGGTCTCTTTGCTTATAATCAGTTTCATACCCAAAGAAATGGTAGCTCACAACTGTTTTGATACAAGAGAAGTGCAAATTTTCACTTAAGGCCATTTACAAAGCGCCATAGTAGTATATGAATCAAAGTTTCTCTTAATTAGTTAGAAATGGTAAAAGGTTAAAAAAATCTTTGTGGAAGTCTTACTGTAATTCATTTATAAAGTTATTGTGATGCCAAGTACTTGTGCCTGGTTGTTAAGGTGCTTTTGCTCTATACCCTGTAGTCAGTCTTCCATTTGTAAACACATCTTTTTGATGTTTCTACCAACATCCTGGCAACAAAGCAGTGCAATTTCAAATGAGCTAATTAACTTAATTGTAGATGAAGCATGAAACAGTTCACTCACCCTGTTAGCTGCACCATGACAACATAAGAGTCTCAGCCTGTGAAGTTACTCATCTCCATAAGCCTATCTGTAGTTCTGTTTAGATCTCTCATATACCAGAATTGTGTATGGAAAACATTTCATGAAAGATGAATGTTTTCACTTAAAAAAGAACCCCTTAAGAATTTTTTAAACAAAATATTGTATTAAAAATTAAGAATATATAAAGTTTTGGTTTTAAGCTAGAGAAGCCAGGTAATCTGTTATACAAACATATAGCCATGTGTTTTTCTTCATATTTCTAAGGGCAAAAACTAATAATGAAAATGAAATGTAGGTATTTCTTTAAATTTTAGCCAGCAAAAACTTTAATTTTTACTTCTTGTAGTTAAACATATATACTACATATCCCTATTTTTAAAAATATATAAATCCTGTAATTAAAAAACAAACCTTCAAAATGTTTATTGAAATATGTATTATGATGACTCACATATTATTAATTAGAAACTTAAAACTTAAAATAATTCTATTTTATAAATAATTGTTATGTCTCCAATGATTAATGACATATTATTGTAGGCTAATATTTTTCATTCATTCAAAAATCTTTACTAAGCTATTTGTAAAATATCGTCAAGAAAAGATGAGGCCTGACCTTGCTAATCCACTTGTTAGAACCCACAGAAATCTTCAAGTATGTCTTATTACGGACTTTTACTTTTCTCCTTCATCTTTTGTTTATTTACAATGTGCCTAAAACTCCCATATAATCCAGCCCCCCAGACAAAAAAAAAGTGAAAAACCTACTTTAAAAACTGTCCAAAATCTTCACAAATGCTTTCACAGCCTGGCCATTTGCAAACTCCATGGCCATAGAGAGTGTGAGAGGCCCCAGTCTCCTCATGTGACGAGCTGTAGCAAAAGAACACGACGTCAGATTCATCTCAAAAAGCTATAATTGTTGCAGGCTGCTAGCGCCTGTCAGGTTACGATCAGTGACAAACAGGTCAAAACAGGTCAATTCAGCTCAGAGCAGTCAGAAAAATTTAATCGTTCTATTGAATAGTTCAACTGCCAAGGCTAGATGATGTTCCAATTAGAGGAGAAATAGAGACAAAGATGACTGTTAATAAAGGATGAAAAACTAAGAGGACTGTATAATATCATATGCTAATCCTGCCATATGACCTTAATGTAACATTTTACCTCTAAATAAAAAATATATATTCATATGTGGTCAAGTGAAAAAAAACCTTTATTTTTAAGAAAATAATATGACAGTCATCATAAGATTTTTGAAATGCTCTTTTTAAAGAAGATATGGACCTCTAGGATCATTTAAATTGTTTAATATTTATGTATAAACCACATATATTTCTACTAGTTACACTTGATTTAGAAATTCTACTTTGGAACAGTATTCATTAGCTATATCTTTATGTAATCATTGAAGACTTTTGATAAGTGAATGTTAGATGGAGAGATCCCAGAGAAATCAACCAACTTTTGGGATATATAATCATCAAATTAATCACAATTAAAACAACAGCATGAAAGCATTCAGGAGCATATCACTTTATACTAATAAAACCTAACCAGAAAAATTTTCCATGATACACAAATGAAGGCCAGAAATATCACAGAATTATAGCATTTTATTTTAAACCATACTATAATTAAATATATGTTTATTTGAAAAATATTTTTGTTTATGACAAAGAATTTGTTATGGCAAGGAACATATTCATCATATTACATAACATAATACTATCAATCCACTATACTTACATATGAAGTTTGGAGCTATATTCATAAGCCTAAACCATTATGTTAAGAATCCTACACTTACATTTCATCTTTTCAAAACAGATTTTTTCATACTTAGCAATATTTTAGCTTATGAACTACATGCAATTTACTTTAAAGGACTTGATTAAGAGAGCAATATGCCTAAATAAATGGAACTAAAGGACAAATGTACATGAATGCTCCTTTTACAAAGACAATTTTTATACAGCTAAAACAGTAAGTTAAAAATTACCTAACATACATTTAATATTAATAACTTAAATCAAATATTTCTTTGCATTTTTAGTTGAATTTAATCATAAAATTACCAACATAAGTTTATTTTAATGTACTTACAAATTTCATCACGCCACCATGAAAAAGGCAAACTAGATTTTCCATCCTAGTTTATGATGCCTGTGTTTATACATTTATCTATTCTCTGATTTCCAGCTCATATGTTTGAAACATATAAGAGGTATATGCATGCATCTTTAATTATTTGAAATTAAAGAACTGATTTTTAGCTTGAAAAATATTCTCAGGTTAATCATAATATCTTAGTCATAAAAATATATCAATACAATCATTTCACATGCACTTACGGAGAAATAAATTTTTTCAGGCAAACTCCCCAACTATATCCATCCAACTTTTGGTATTTGAACTGCTTCTTGATAATAAAAAGAATACAGTAAGATAAATAATCTCAAGATTTCTAATTCGTTGTTCTATACATTTTGTCCTCAAGTACAAATTGTTCTTTTTTCTTTTCTCAATGGTGAAAATAAAATCTGATGATAAATATAGAATAAAGCTCATGAGATTTACCTGTCTCGTCTTGCATTTAAAACTGAAGACTGTCCATTCACTATGGAATGATGAGTTATTGGTGGTGATGCTTTGGAAGTGGTGGAGGAGGTAGTCGAGGAGGAATTGTTAGTAGTGAGGTCTAGCCCTCCATGTTTAATGCCATTGTCTTCCATACTGTGAACTCCAGTCACTTCTTTCCATAACTGCTGAATCTCAGCAGGACTTAAGCCAGCTATAAAGTGAAAGAAAGCTTCACTACTATAACAAGGTAAAGTTTATATAATGAGCTTTGTGCTATTAATAGATTAATACCAACAACGACAGTGATGTTACCTGCATTAATTAATATACAACAAAAAAAAACACTTTTACACCATCAGCACCAAAGCTTTTGTCTCAAAAACAAAATCATTTATTTTCTAAATAGTATCAATTTGGGAACAGTATGGGAAATACTGCCACATGAAATTATTGAGAATAATATCAAGCATTAAAAAAAAATCCCTTGATGTTCCATTTAAAAACCGAACTAGGACGAGGAGTGGTGGCTTATGCCTGTAATCCCAGCATTCTGGGAGGCTGTCACAGGTGGATCACTTGAGGCCAGGAGCAAGAACAGCCTGGCCAACATGGTGAAACTCTGTCTCTACTAAAAATACAAAAATTAGCCAGGTGTGGTGGGGCATGCCTTTAATCCCAGCTACTCAGGAGGTTGAAGTGGGAGGATCACTTTAACCTGGGAGGCAGAGGTTGCAGTGAGCTGAGATTGCACCACTGCATTCCAGCATGGGTGACAGATGAGACACTGTCTCAAAATAAATAAATAAATAAAAATAAAAATTGAACTACTCAATGTTTAAGAGTAGCTTTTACTTATTGCTAGTATTAAGGTGTTCTTTATTTTTTAATTAGTGAGGAACTTAAAGAAAAACAGATTTCAAAATAACATCAAAAGAAATAAATGAAAAAAAGGAGAAAACAAAAATGTCAGGGAAAAACAGTCAACACTCAATTCAGAAAAAAAAAGGAGATTTGACAATTATCTGGTCATTTTGATATTTCTCAGAGGGGCAAACTAAATAACTAAATTTAATTATTTTTCTCTTAAATAAACCAATATGCTTACTTAACTGGATCAACTAAGCAGATAATATCTAAACTTCTCCATCATTTATGACTGACAGAGTAAATCAGCTACTCATTTTAAACAATTCCCTGGTTCAGACTATGCAAATTTACTTAATTTATACAATAATGAACATTAAAAAGCTAATATAATCCTTTTGTTTTTAACTATAATTTTGAAATAAAATATTGAGAGATTATTGCTTATAGTATTTGACTTACAAAATAGTACTGTGTCTTTTTTTTTTTTTTTTTTTGAGACAGAGTTTTACTCTGTCACCCGGGCTGGAGTGCAGTGGTATGATCTCAGCTCAGTGCACCCTCTCCCTGCTGGATTCAAACAATTCTCCTGCCTCAGCCTCCTGAGTAGCTGGAATTATAGGTGCACCACCACACCTGGCTACTTTTTGTATTTTTAGTAGAGACAGGGTTTCATGTGGGCCAGGCTGGTCTTGAACTCCTGACATCGTGATCCACCCACCTTGGCCTCCCAAAATGCTGGGATTACAGGTGTGAGCCACTGCACCCAACTTATCCTTGTATATTTTTTATATGCCTTATGCTTTTTAATGCTCAGTACAAACTAATGGAGTTGGTATTGTTAGTTTAACCAATTTATGAAAAAGGAAAGGAAGAAAGACAGAACTTCAAAAATATGTCCAAGATCACATAGCTTCTACATGGTAAATGTGATTTAAATCCAGGCAGTCTGGCTTTAGTACCTTTGCTCTTAAAATACTATATTACAAAAATATTAAAACTACTGAATAAATACGTTCAGGAAAAAAACGAAGAGTGTATTTGCTATATTCTGGTGTTTCACTAAGTGCTTTACATTTATAATCTCAGTTAACCTCACTTAAGGTTAGAACTCATTATATTTTACAAGAAGCCTCAGAAAGATTAAATATGTTGCCCCAAATCACTCAATTTATGATCAGTGGGCAGAATTCAACCTCAATGCTCTGTAGAGCGCCAAAATCTATGTTTTAAATCACTATGTGCATCTGTAACATCTAGTATAAAGATGAAAGTGCAACTCAAACAACCTCTCCCAACCTAACACACATCTACATTAGATACTATAGTGATATAAGAGATGTGTCAGGTGAGGCAGGTTGGAAGAGGCAGGGGAGATGGGGCAAGATAACAGAACATGATGATGAGAAGAGTGAACTCTCTCACACCAATCCCTGCAAATGGAAAAATCCCTGATCTAGGTATTACTATGTCTAAGTATTGGCAATTACCCAATAGAAACAGAAGAATCCTCACTCTTCCAAACGTAACTTCTGGTCGCATCATTCATCAAAGCATTAACCTTAAAATGCTGTGCCTATCACAATTTCCTACAGGTAGTTTTACTGAAAGCTATCATTTCAGTGATTCTGCCTCCTTGAGATTTTAAGACAAGGCCTGAGCCTTAAAAAAAAAAAAAAAAAAAAAAGCAAAAACAACAGCAAAATCCAAAACAACAACAACAACAACAACAACAAAACCAGGATAATTTGGCTTTCCAAAGTTACTACAGTTTTTTTCCATAAAAAAGAAAGTGGCTTTATAAGGAAAGGTTTCTCTTTTATACAGGAAACAAGTTTTTATATAAAGAGCTATAATTATTGCTTTAACCCAGAATTCTGAAACTTTTCTGACTGTAACGTTTTGATTATCTGTTGGTGTATGTTAGGTGTCCCAACAGGAAAACTTCATCAGCAAATCATTTTTCATGATAGCATCAACATGTCTTTTGCAGTAGAACTTTTACCATCTTAACCAGCTGTCTCTCTGCTCTATTGCTAATTCTTGCCTGGAACACAGCTATAGCCTTCCAACTGTCTTCCTGCTATTACCTTGCCCTGAATATATGAATTTGCTCTTCATGGATTAGCCAAACATTCTCTCTATGAATGCAAATTAGGTCATGTCACTTCTCAGGCAATGCTTCCAAAGGCTTTCAAGAATACTTAGAAGAAAACAAGAAAACAACAACAACAAAAACAAAACGAAACGAAACAACCCTTACTATGGCCTATGGGGCACTGCATTTATTATCTGGCTCCTGCCTGTCTCTCTGACCTCATCTACTGCTCTCTCTTCACATTTCATTCTGTTGTACTAGTCTTCCGCTGCTTCTCAAGTGTATCAAATATTTGCTTCCTTTCCAACCTCTGCTCTGGCTGTTCCCACAACCTATTCTCGCAGGTCTTCCCTTCCTCCTTCCCTTCACTTAGATGGTTCAAAGTTCACCTCCTGTTACGTTTCCAACCATACTATCAACTCCTGCCCCTACCCACCCTCCTGACTATCAATCCTTAACTCATCTTATTTTCTTTAGATCATTTATCAGTTTCTGAAACCATTTTATCTATTTACTATCAATCAATCTATCGATTTATCTACTATCTATCTATCTAGTCTATCTCTTGTTATTACATCTCCCTCTAATACAATCAAAGTTTTATAAGGGTAGGAATTTCTTATTTTACTGGTATATCTCCACTGCCTTGAACCGTGCCTGGTATGTGCTCAATAAACATTTGTTGATTTCATTGACTATAATAGTCATACATTTCCTGAAGACATGCTGGTGCCCACATGGAAGTTTTGTGACTCTTAAAGGGCATATTCTGTATGAACAATGCTACCATACAAGACCAGTGTCTAAAGAATTATATATGGCACTTGTTGCTTCTAACATAGATTGAGTGGCTAACAATATTTTATATCTCAGCTAAAGACTTAGATGGTTTTAGAGATTATACCAACTAATCATGCTACTAGTTAGTTTTTGGATTTTATTAATAATTTAATTATGTTAAGTATCCACTTGCCTTCTAAAAGTAGATACAAATGAATAGTGACATCACCATGCTATTGCAATAAGGTAACAAATGTTAGGCATTTAGTAGGCTCTCGATAAATATTTGATGAATAAATAACCTGTTTGAATAATCCAAATAATGTTTCTTAATTAAAAATAGGAATAAACAGTTTAAAAATATTATATAATAGATAAGAAGCAGAGATTCCTTTTAGCAGCAATAGATCCTCAAATGTCTGCATGTTAGAATCACTTGAGCATATTTTAAAATCTCTAAAGGTCTTACCACAACCCAGATCAATAAAATCATAATTTTAGAGGGGAAACACAGTCATCATTAGTTCTTGAAGCTCCAGAGCTGATTCCAATGCACAGATAATTTTGGTGGAGAATTTTTAAAAAGAAAACTATTACCTTGCTCTTGGGACAAAACTTTCAACCTAAAAATTGCTCAGCTCTGTTATATGGATACAAAACTACTTAGAAAATATTAAACAAGTAGCCAATCGATTTTGTACAATTTTGAAAGTTTTAAGGGCTTTAAGACTTGATGGTTTAGAAGAATTAATCTAGGTTATTTTTCAGGCAGTAATATAAGAAGTTCATTATTTCCAAAACAATGTTCTATGGAACAGTAGTCTTCTAAATGCTGCTAATCTAAGAGGTCTGCCTCTCTATCTTGGAGACTTATCATTCAGGTAAAATAGTTCTGAGATGTGTAGTAACAAAGAAAACTTGAATCTCATTTTGAACTCAGTGTTTTCCAAATATATTTGAGGAAGAAAAGCCCCAGAAACTCTTTACAGTTACACGACTTTGCCTAAGTTTTAAATACCAGGTGTAAGCTTAGGAGTCACCAACTGATTCCCTAGCCCATATCCCTCCTTTAAACTACAGTTTTATATTTTATAACTTTATATTTGAAAATTCCATTTAACCTTACCTGGTTTCTTAAACTTTTCATGCTCACAACTAAGCTTCTGTTTATATAGTCCCCTCCCTCAACCCCAACCCAGTCCTCTTTAGGGTTTTCTTCGTCTCTGTTTTATTTAACTGCTTTTGATATGCCAGACACTCTTCTAAGTGCTTCACATATGATATCTAATCTAGTACCCCAAACCATTATTATCATTAATATTGCTCTTATTATCCCTATGTTAGAGATGGGAAAACTAAGGCAAAGAAAAGTTAAGTGCTTTGCTCTAGAACTAATGAGCTTCCTCTCATTTTCAGATCATTACTCATTAACCCTTTTCTCAGGACTCCTTCCGAGGGTCCCCCATTTTCCTATTGTTGCTTAGATGTTTCCTATCCTTGCCTTTATTTCTCTCCTTAGCACTCACCACTATATATTTTACTTTATTTATTGTCTGCCTTCTACACTAAAATGTATGTTTTATGATGGCAGGGATTTTTGTCTGTTTTCTTCACTGCTATATCCCAGTGTCTGTAAGAGTGCCTGCAGTCAGTGAAAGCTCAAAGAGTATGACTTGAAAGAGTTTTAAAATTTGGCCAGAACACTTGTGTACTGGCAAACATACTCTGGGAATCTGTGGGCTAGACTATTATAATTAATAGACAACTTTTATCCTAAGTGAAGATTATTCAGTTTCTTTTATTTCAAGGATATTTATACTAGTCGTGCCAAAAAGTTTCATAATTATGAAACTTAAAATTCCATGGCCACAAAAAATTGGGAATCTCTATTCTACTTTTGGATGATGACTTGGACTTGTGCTTATTCGCTGCCAGTACCACAAATATTAAAAGACTTTGACCACAGGAGGTGCGTAAATAAAAGGGTAATTCCTTAATCAAAATGCCTATTATACCACAAATAATTAAATAATAATTCGTAAGACAGGGTCTCACTGGAGGGCAGTGGCATGATTACAGATCACTGTAGTCCTGACCTCCTGCGCTAAAGTGATCCTTCCTCCTTAGCTTCCCAAGTAGCTAGGATGTGACTAACCACAGGTGTGCATTACCATGCTCAGCTAATTATTATTATTGTTTTTTATAAAGACAGGGTTTCACCATGTTGCCCAGGCTGGTCTTGAACTCTTGGGTTGAAGTGATCCTCCGGCCTCAGCCTCCCAAAGTGCTGGGATTATAGGTGTTAGCCATTGTATTTGGCCTAATAATGATGCTTTAATCCTACATTCAGAGTTTGTGGTGTAACTACAGGGTGCCATGCACTGTGCTGAGAATTAATTAAGTCACATCTCTATTATATGTCTTTAAGGTACACAAAGTTTAAAAATGTCTATACTAGTTTCAACACAGCTTTGAAAACGCTGCTAAGGTGATTTTTACTTATTAGTAAAATAAGTAAAAAGTTGATTTTATTAGTAAAAATCTCCTTAGCAGCTTTTTCACACTCAAAATAATAAAATATTCTGTCAATGTCCTTTCTTTTTCTATGTCCAGTAATTGATTTTTAACTGTTAAGTAAATAATTGTATATATTATGATGCAAAGTGTGTATACTGTGAATTTTTAACTAACTTATTTAGTGGTACTCATTTTCTAAGCTTATTTATAATTTAAATTAATAAAAGTGAGTTTTGGTAGAATTAGTATCATATATTTTGTTAAGCTAAATTGATATTTAATATTTTAATCTGAATTACTGAGATGTTTCTATGTTCTTTTCAGTTTTCATCTTAAATTTCAAATTTTAAATGTGAAATTTACAAACTAGAAGACACAGCTGGCCAGAATAATTGAATCACAGAAAAGGGTATATATTAGAAAGTAAGCCGGGCGCGGTGGCTCAAGCCTGTAATCCCAGCACTTTGGGAGGCTGAGGCGGGTGGATCATGAGGTCGAGAGATCGAGACCATCCTGGTCAACATGGTGAAACCCCGTCTCTACTAAAAATACAAAAAAATTAGCTGGGCATGGTGGCACGTGCCTGTAATCCCAGCTACTCGGGAGGCTGAGGCAGGAGAATTGCCTGAACCCAGGAGGCGGAGGTTGCGGTGAGCCGAGATTGCGCCATTGCACTCCAGCCTGGGTAACAAGAGCGAAAACTCCGCCTCAAAAAAAAAAAAAAAAAGAAAGTAAACTTCCCTACCAGCCTTGACCTCTGGATACCCAGTTCTCTTCTTCAGAAGAGAGTTCAGTTTCTGGAGTATCCTTCAGAGATCTTGGTGTTCATTTATAATTTGCCAGACTCAACATATTATTGATTTATTTTTGACTAGAGGCCTACTATCACCTACAGATCCAATGCCTATCTTTAAAATGCCTGTCACATGGACCTAGCAATAGAAATTCCATTTGACCCAGCAACCCCATTACTGGGTATATATCCAAAGGATTATAAAGCATTCTATTATAAGGACACATGCACACGAATGTTCACTGCAGCACTGTTTACAATTGCAAAGACTTGGAACCAACCCAAATGCCCATTGATGATAGACTAGACAGGGAAAATGTGGCACACATACACCATGGAATACTATGCAGCCATCAAAAACGATGAGTTCATGTCCTTTGCAGGGATACGGATGAACCTGGAAACCATCATTCTCAGGAAACTGACACAAGAACAGAAAATCAAGTACCGCATGTTCTCACTCATAGGTGGGTGTTGAACAATGAGAACACATGGACACAGGGAGGGGAGACTCACACACTGGGGTCTATGGAGGGGAAACAGAGGAGGGACAGTGAGGGGTGGGGAGTTGGGGAGGGATAACATGGGGAGAAATGCCAGATTTAGGTGATGGGGAGGAAGGCAGCAAACCACACTGCCATGTGTGTACCTATGTAACAACCTTCCATGTTCTTCACATGTACCCCCAAACCTAAAATGCAATAAAAAATAAAAATAAAAAAATAAAATGCCTGTCAAATGAGAGGTGAATTAAATACACACTTTGTCCAAATGCCAAATTACAGGGAGCAGAAGTAGGTATTCAACTGAAAACTGAGACCAAAAATAAGTATCTTCACCAAAGAGGAAACTTCTGGGATATATGAACATATCTGATATTAACAAAAATTAATACTATCATTTTACTACTAAATTTTTCATAGGTTGCATTTTAAAAGTTTGATATTCTATTGCAAAATCAATAATTTTTGGTTTTTCTCATCATGATATTTCAGTGTGGCAAAGTTGACACACTGCTTTTCAGTCTTCCTCTCAAGATGTAAACAATTGCCAAATAAAACTTAAAATAAAAAAGACTTAGGAGGTAAATGGAGTTAAATTCATTTTAATGTTATACATTCTAGTTCACAAAATAATTCCACAAGAGTTAGCGTTATGATATAATTTAATCTCAATCTGTTTTACATTTTTTCAAAAACTAACTTGACATACTCAATATTTCTCTATATGTGTAATTATTTACTAGTTTTTTAAACATAAAATTAACAGCATTCACAAGTAGCTTGGAAGAGTTTTATACCTGCAATAATAAATGTACATTTAAATTTCGATTCAGTAATGAAATTTCAGTACATAAAATAACAAATTTAAGTTTTTTCCTCCAACTTACAAATTGAAAACTTGTAATCATTCTGCATGACACGCATTGTTCATATTGCTAGTTTATTGCTACGATTACATAAAACAGTAATCTATGCAAGCAGAGGATCATTGATTAAGCAGTAAATCCAGGATGTCAGAAATAGGCATTTGGCTACTTAGACTTCCGTAAGCATAGAATGACGCCAAAGCCAAATAGTTAATTCTTGGCTGCAGAGTGAACCCAAGGACTATCTTCAACACAATTCTAACTCAGCCTAAAAAACATTATTATATTTTATTTCAAAATATTTTATTTTTAATTATTATTCAACCACTCTTATTCTAAGATTCTCTAGTTCTACAATGTGTTAATTCAAAAGAAGACTGGCTAGAACCTAGCATTCCCTGTTTGGTCTTTCAAATTGGTAATGAAAATGTTATCTTTCAAATAACTTTTATAAATTAAAAAATATGTAAAAATTTGGAGTGAAAGAAAATCATCACTACATATATTTCTATCCATACAGTCAAAATAAACCTGTGAATATATTGTGGATTAGAGTACACAAACTTTTATCGGACGTCAAAAACATACCAACATTTAAAGCTAACTTCATCTTTCCTAACCAATAGATAATGATACTGGTTCATTAAACTGTTGCACTAAATTTCATTACTAGATAATATATAAACAGAATTATGTTATTTATATATTACAGATATTTATAATCAGTATATTATTCAAGATGAAACTATAAAGCCATCCTTTCTATTTGACTTACGTGTATGTGTATACCTATCATCACTCTGTATATAAACCATAGACATATTTAGGAGATGGAAGTTTTTTCACCTGTTTTACACTAAAATGCATTATTATAGTAATATTAATAAGGACTCTAAATGCTTAATATTTAGAGTAATTTACATTATGATGATAAAATATAAAACTTTAGAGAAAAATGTCAATAAATCTGCTATTCTACCAAAATTCTTATAATTTTATTTCTCATTTTTATATACATATATTTTAATATAATTTAAGAAGTTGTAACTCTAAAAGTAGCAAGAAGTTATGTTAATTCACAGGAATAAATAAAATATGACATAGTTTTAGGTTGGCTGTGGTGGCTCAGGCTTGTAATCCAACATTTTGGGAGGCTGAGGTGGGTGGATCACTTGAGGTCAGGAGTAGGAGACTAGCCTGGCCAACATGATGAAATCCTATCTCTACTAAAAATATAAAAATTATAGCCAGGCGTGGTGGTGGGCACCTGTAATTGCAGCTACTTGGAGGCTGAGGCTGGAGAATCGCTTCAACCCGGGAGGCGGAGGTTGCAATGAGCTGCGTTAGCGCCACTGCACTCTAGCGTGGGTGACAGAGCAAGACTCCTCAAAAAAAAAAAAAAAAAAAAAAGATATTCTTTTAAAGACACAATGAGAACATTATCCATCATTGCACATTAATTCTACTTAGTTATCATATGGCTATTTTTCATGACTAATCAATCAACCAACCAAACACCTGGTGCAAAATGAACTGGAAACTGATAATAAAAACATTCAAAATCTTTTTACCTTAACTCTAACTAAAGAAGTAATGATTCAGGGCTTCTACTGTACAACAAATATTTCTTTACTTTTTCTCATCTAGTTTTGGGATCCAGCATAGCACGATAATGTTAGGTTCCATTACTGTAGCTGGTGTACTCAACACACAATGAGCCTCCGCAATGATACTTTTCACATTTAATCATCTAAATTGTAAAAAATAAGATGATGATGCCAGTTTGTGTGGCTTACATGGCAACAGCACAAACTTTGATCATGAAACCAACTATATTTGTGGCCCTACATTTATTCGAATGGATTTTTTAACCTATATTCATGAAAACATGGTTTATGATTTCATCTTTTTTCCTTTTTAAAATATAAATTTTCTGCTCAAAGACAGATGTTTGCAGATTTACTTTTCTTTCCTAAATGTTCTCCATTCTCATCTTATCTCTCATATATCTTATCAAGGATAAAAACAGAAGAAAAGGGAGAAATAACAATTCTATGAAAATAAATTTGAATTTCAGGTAATTTCTATTTGAAAACTACTAGAATGGTTATATCATTATAAATTTCATTTTTCAGAGAGATAGTTTTTGCTTGTTTTGAAAGAATGTGGTTTCACAATATGTTTTAAACAAGTTACATTGTGTTACTATTAGCATATATTTTTAACTTTCTTAAAATGTTTACCTGAATAGATTTAATAAAGTAAGATTGTGGTAGACTGTACTTTTTTGTTGGGGGAATTCTCATATAATTGTATCCTAATGCAGATTTCATTTGAATTTTACTGACAAGAAAATAAAGATTGTTTCTGTTTTCGTATAGTTTCTATCAAAGAAATCCATGTCTACATTGAAATACTCTTATAAACTCTTTTCTTTTTACTTTTTCATTTGTCTTTAGATTGTATTTATTTTCTAAAGAAGAATAATTGTGAATAGAACATTCACTGATAAAATGACACTATGATTTATTCTAATTTTCTTTAGAATAACTCAGAAAAATATGTGTATTGCTTTGTTTTTCTTCTGCTATCTAAACTTTCTTTTCTGATTTCCTAGGAGTGCTCCAATCAGGTGACTTAGAAGTTTTGAAGTCAAATGAGAGACGAAAATCAGGGAAAAATAAGCCTAGGAGACATTAGTTTGATAAATAAAAAGAAAGAACATTATCACAAGATTCTTGATTTTCTTTAGTGTGTCCTTTAGAGTTAGCAAATGTACAGCCAATGCTACTACAATATAAATTCCTTTGTGACAAATATAGTTAATTTGAATTAACGTATATTTGGATTAATGTTTGTCCCAACAAAATCCAAATGCAGGTAGAAATATCCTTTTATGAAATGTAATCATATATAACTTTTACCTGAATTGAGAATTTTAGCACACAGTCATTTGTTTACCATTCTTTTTCTTTTTTAACTTAAAACTCTTTCCATTTCCCAAAAGTGAAGGGTCATGGATATGACAAACAATTGTATTATCAGAGTACCTTCAAAGTTTTCTTACAGAAAGATCAGAATAGAGTTGACAGATTTTTTTTTAAACTATAGTTTACAATACATGCATAGGTAATATTATGAGAGAGAAAACAGGATGGATATGGTCCTGTGACATAGGATGGGGTTCTACAAAGCTCAACTTGGAATGTGCTCTATAGTCATTCATAAAGCCTCTCTTTTACATGTGTTGATTTCAGTGTGAAGATTAGGAACTTTTATCTTTCTCTTATCAGCTATTCGCCAAACTCCTATCAGCTCACTTATGTTAAATGGATTGCTGTCAGCCTTCCCAGTAATCCAATTCCCTGCAGATCCTCCTGTATATCCAATAGTGCTTAAATTGCATTGCCCTTATAAATTATTTTCTGCCCATAACACTAATAAATACACATTTAATATCCGCAAAACACTTGAAAGTTTTACTACACACTTGAAAGCAAAAGCAGTATATGGTAAAGTTTTTGAGCCGCTAGAAAATGGGTCGTGCAACCATGTTAACAGTCATGTTTTAATAATAAACTTGAAAGTGACAAAAACAAAATTTCTCAAGATATACGGCAGAAAGGCCATGAAATGGTAGAAAGCACAAAATCTGAAATGAAGTGTGCACAACATTTTGTATGTACCTTGAGGCAGCGATTGGACAGGAAGTGCCGCTTGGCCAGGTGGA
>NC_133458.1:42291426-42296426 GCF_048565385.1 Saimiri boliviensis
ATATTAAATAGATTCTTTCCTTTCTAAATGATGAGTATATTTTGAAAAGGAAAATTTGGATGTTACTTTCTGCATTTTTAATAAAGCGGTCAGTTCAAATTTCATACTTTTGTGAAATAAAAGGAATGCTAAGGTGTTAGGAGTTTTAAAAGCAAGTATTATCTGATAAGCATTTTTGCATTTTTGTTGTCAAGTCACAAATCAAACAGACCTAAGCATTTGGATATTTAAATATTGGTTTATTCCATTTTCAAATTACACCTTTCTCTGCTCTTATTCTAGACTTCAATGATTTTTTTTTAAAACTGAAGAATCTAGATTTTCTTACGAGTTCCATAATTAAAATGTTATTTATGTTCTAGCATGCTGATAGGTTGTCCTTTCAAATGGAGACTGAATTGTCAAATACACTCACTGCATTTTCAACATAAGTGCATACCTTCTAAGTCATGCTAGAACACCAAAGCAGGTAACCCACATTACCTGCTGCAGCATGACAGCCTGCTGCTGTTGGAGAAGGGCTTGGAGCTGCTGAGGAGACAGGACTTGTTGCTGAAGGATCTGCTGCATTTGCTGAGGGGTGATCACCTGGGGAGTCATCATGGCCACTGACACAGGCACCTTGCATAGAAACAGAAAGAGAAATCGTGGTCATAACCAAATATCTGTTAAAGAACTTCACAAATATTATGTTATCTTTCATAAATTCTTTAGCACTGATCAATAATTTTTGTCACATTTAATATAACTACTTAGTAATAGTAGTACTACAGTATCGCAAAACATACACACTAGCTTTCCAGAGGTATCAGATTTCATCAAACTCTATACCTCTTATTTAACATGCTTAGATATTTGAACTTCAGCTATAATACCTATAGCTAAAAGTAAACAACTACATGGCAGTGTTTTCAATATTTCATAATTGATCATCTCATTAATGTCATAGAGCTAAAAACACAAAGGCTTTTGAAATGACTTAAATTGTAATTAAAATAAATACTAAAGATTAAAGAATTGATAAATATGTATATAAATATGTTATCTAAACTAGTAAAAAGCCTATTTGTACAATATACTTATAAAATATAATTACCATCTTCAAAATTTCATATATACATAATAGAAAATACATATAGGAATAAAATTTAGCATATGAGAATATGTGGTAATTCATACAGGAGACATACGTGTGTGTGTGTGTGTGTGTGTGTCTAGAAAAATAGTGACATACATAGGTCCTCTGAAAGAAGTACTCATAAACCTAGTATTCTAGCTTTTTCTTTAAACCTTTTCTTATTTCTAGCAACTAAGCTTACACCAGAAAGTAGAAAAGTTTAGCAATTCCTCAAAGGTTGTTCATTAAACTGAAAATAAAGTAATGTACTTAAAACTTTTTTCCACTACTTCCTTTTCCTTCAGGGTTCTGAGGATGAGAGGCAGAAAGAAAACAAAATAAGGAAGGAGAAAAAGATATAGAAGAGAAAGAAGGAAGGAAGGAAAACATTTAAAAAAAGGACAAGCTGGTGGAAGGCCCTAGAGAAAGAGGGAAAGGGTGTGAAAAATAGGAAGAGGATGGCAAAGTGGTGATCAGAAAAACTGGTATAGAAACCTAAAGTACATGCTCCAATAGAAGGCAGCAACACGTGTTGAGGCATTACTTGTACTAACCAGTATATAATCAAACAACTTATTAACTTTACAAGTTTGCAACCTTTCAAATAGCAATGTCTTTCCTAGAAAAAACAATTCACTTTTACTGTAAATAAAACCAAGTATTTATATAAATATTGCTTTAGAACAAATTTATTAGGCAACATGTCTTTTAAAACCAAAAAAGATTAATAGATACGATTCACAACTGATTTTAATAGTCAATTTTGAATGCAGTTCAAACTTTTCCAGTGTGGCACTTTATATAATGAAGAAAGAGAAATTAATAATGAAAAGAGGTTAGAAGAAGCAGGAAAAAAAAAAACCCAGAAATTGAAGGTAGATTAATTCTTCTCTTCAAAAAGAAATAAAGAACTAAATAAATCAAAACCTTTCATATTTAATACTGAAAAATAGCTATGTCTTTTCTTTTCTCCATGTTAACATATTCAGATTAATTAGATCAAATTGTCTAACATGAAAAAGAAACATGACAGAAATTCAGTGATTTTTAAAAATATTTCTCTTTTTTTAAAGAACATACTGACTTACCTATAAATTACTGTATTTGAATTTATTATGATAAAAAGCATTCTGAAATGTATATTGTAAAATTAATTCACCAATGGGTTTTTCAAGTGTCTGGCTGTTTTATGAAATTGTCAGTTTGCTTAACTGCTTGTTCTTTGATAAACAAATAGAATGGTTAGAACAAGTAGTTAGACAAGAATTTATCAATCTACAAAAAGGCCTTTTCTTCCAACAATCATTTATCTCATACTATTTCCAAATAACAAAAAATCAAACTGAAAGGGACAGAGAAAGACAGACATATTAAACTTTGAAAAGCTGTCAGTCTAGATAGAGAGACAGATGATATAGAGTTTACAGATATGTACATGGATAAACATATATAGAGAGATACATACCCTATATAAAGTTAATCATAGATAAGATCTCTCACCTAAAAGCATCTTATTTTTTCAGTATATAGAGTGTTTTAATTGTCCCTATGTTATCCCTTAATTATCCCTACACCCACAAGTACAAATACTTTATGTAGAATGATAAATGAACTTGATAGGGAAAGTTCTATGAATGGAGGGATGCCATAAGCCACTGCGAGTTGACAGATTTCAGCTTATACATATGACTCTAGGATTTGTTGCTAATGTGATCGATTTGATATATGAGCAAATTTAAGCAAGTTTTATATGTTCACATTCTTTAGAGTATATTAGTCCTTACACTACATAAGTTAGATGATTTTTTTACTCTTAAAATGGTTTGAGTATCTTTCAATTTATAGTTATGACCTAAATATAACCATGACATCATTATCATCCTAAAATAACACGCATTAAGTGGTTACATGTTATGTGATTTTTAAAAATTTTAATAAGATTCTGGTCTACCTTCCAGGAAACTGCCATCTGAAACTGACAATATACAGATGTAAAAATAATTAGGAAGATAAGTCAATTAACACACACATGATTGAACACTACTTCTATGTGTACAAAAGACAGAAATTAAAATTAATTATATAAATAGAAAAACACAGGTACACTTCTGATAGTTTTCCAGCATTACAAATAAACTAATATTATCATCTCTAAATATACACATGTAAGTTCACCCAAACTAAGATTACTAAAAATCTAAATTATTTAATAAACAAAAAACTAGTTTTTTCTACAACAAATGTCAGTAATATGCAGACTATTCCACTTGCAATATGAAAAATGCAGAGCCTCTATTTTTAAGTGACTCATTTTAAGTGACACATTTCCTTTTTTCCTCCCTCATCATTTTTTTTGTTACTATCCTATTTCATTTCCTTGCTCCCACAAGTAACTCTATGAATTCATTGATAAAAATGAATAAAGATTAACTGTATACATATAAAAATGTAGAGATTATACTACTTACCAATATTTAAACAGACAAAATCTTATGAAGCCTTATGAAAATTTGTGGATAATTTTTTGAAATGCATATACCTTAGCAAGTTCAGTGTTAGACTTATGAAAATATTTTTCACTGGATATGTAACTTGATTCATGTAAATATTCTGATAAGGGATCCCAAGTTAGATGTATGATATAGAAGGGGAGGGAGAACTTATTTCAGATGTTTTCTGGTGAGAAGGCAAATAAAAGTTTAGTGGCTCTACACCAAATGAAATTAGAAGGAATAGACAGTTTTGAATGGTATTTATCAGTTAAAATCTTCAATGTAAAGGAAGGAAATAGAGTCATCTTTGGTTGGGAGATTTTTTTTGGTCTCTTGGTATTTACTTTGCTGACAGATTTAAAATTCTCCTTAGTGATGGACCAGACAAAGGTCTCCATTTATCCTTATTTATTATTTCATTAGATGAGTTACCCACAAACCTGATATGCTGCTCTGTGCACCAAGAAGTATCAGTTAATTGGACATAAAGATAGGGTTATGGATTCTAAAATGAGGGACGGAAAATTCTGAAACTGTCTTGCAATGAGTCAGTGGTTAAATTAAAAAAATCTTTAGGTATTATACTAGAATGGGGTGAGTGGAATTACAATTAATAGCATTTATTATTAGTAAATGATATTAAATATATTTATTTATGACAACTTAACCATCACATCGTCTTCCCAAAATTATATAAAAATCATAAACACATATAAATTATAAATGTGCTTATATTAAAATTTAAAGTGTATGTATGCATTGAGGCGGTCAAAAGAGTTATTATGAGACAATGCAAAGATAATGTCTCTGTTCAAATGCATCTAAAGAGTTATTGTAAGAGTTATGAAAACGAACCAAAATTTTTGCTTTACGTAAGCACAGTCTTTTTACAATCCAGTTCAGTTGGAGCATTACTGAACGTGCTGGGTTTGTATATTAACTGCGTCACTTAATTAAACATCCCAATTATGTGTGGGAGATTCGAAAGGTTCTTAACATGGTGTCAGTCCAATTCTTTCTTCACTAAATGTGAATTGGAAATAGCAGTCACAATCTATAGATGACATTTACACTATAAAACATTATTTTCTTGTTAACAGGGTCTGCCAACTACTGGTTCACAGATCTTTTCATTCTTTGCTTAAAATTTGAAGACAAAGGAAGTCCTGACCTCTTTGCCTTCTTGGTACTTGAAAAATGTAACTGTGATAATTAACTACTTGTGTAATAAAAGCAAAATCTGTTCTCATGTTACAGTATCTGCTCTCATTTTAACAGACTTAATAGAAAATATTTTATTGTAGGTTTTTGATAAATTTCTTCTGTTCACATCTATTCTCTCTAAAATATCTTTATTTACAGTTTATTTTAGCATAAGAAACTATTTACTG
>NC_133458.1:42301426-42483926 GCF_048565385.1 Saimiri boliviensis
TTAGACTTTGAAACTAGAAAAACTCAACTTGAGTATCGAATCTTGCTTGCTTTGTCACTTTGTTCAAGCTGTTTAATTTCTGAGCCTCTATTCCTTTACCAGTAAAATAAGGGTAAGTATATCCATGTCACTTGGTTATGCTCAGGATTAAATATGATAATGCATGTAAATACATAACACACAGTAACCAAATTATCTCCTTTCCTTTCTTGCCTCTTTACCCAGATGAACTTCCCCTTCAAGAGATTTAATTATATGTAATAAATTGTCTCAGTTTATAAAAGTGGAATACGAAGACAGATTATCCTATCTGTAGTCTCTTCTCAAACTTAGTATCTAAAAACACTAAAAAGATTGAGGATCTTTTGATCTACATAGAATCCTGAGGGATTTACATCAGAAATAAATAAATAAAACAAAGTGATACATAATACCTGTTAATAGTGTGCTATGAGTACATTTATGCATTCTATCATTTATATAACAGAAATATTCTGGTACAAAATATATGTCAAGCTAAATATTTTGGTTTTGTCAGTTGTATAGCAGTCAAACCTTGTCTGAGGAAGTATGTACTTGTTAAATTCCAGCCCCTCATAGGTAGCCTAAGGCCAGTCCAATAAGAGAAAAACCACCATAGTCTCTACTAGTACTAATTATTTGGTTTCAAGAGTTAGGATTCCAACTTGCTTGTAAGATTCTTTGTGTCCTTCATTCCCTCCCTCCCTCCCTCCTTCCTTTCTTCCTTCTTCCCTCTCTCTGTCTTGCACACACTCCTTTAAAAATGAAAATCTCACTGGACAGGGAAAATATGGTACATATACACCATGGAATATTATGCAGCCATCAAAAATGATGACTTCGTGTCCTTTGTAGGGACATGGATGAACCTGGAAACCATCATTCTCAGTAAACTGACACAAGGGCAGAAAATCAAACACTGCACGTTCTCACTCATAGGCGGATGTTGAACAATGAGAACACATGGACACAGGGAGGGGAGCACTACACACTGGGGTCTGTTGGGGGGAAATGGGGAGGAACGGCGGGGTGGGGAGGTGGGGAGAGAGAGCATGGAAAGAAATGCCAGATATAGGTGAAGGGGAGGAAGGCAGCAAATCTCACTGCCATGTGTGTACCTATGCAACAGTCTTGCATGTTCTTCACATGTACCCCAAAACCTAAAATGCAATTTAAAAAAATGAAAATCTCTCTTTAGCTTGGAGATCATACCAAAAAAGGCTAATTTATATTTTTGTAAAGACAGGGTTTCAACATGTTGGCGAGGCCTGGCTTGAACTCCTGATCTCAGGTGATCTGCCTGCCTCATTCAACCTCTCAGAGCGCTGGGACTACAGGTGTGACTCACCGTGCCCAGCCAAGCATTTCTTGATTAGAGAGGAGGAAAACATGGAGATCCTAAAAAATTAAAGATTGACTTGATCGGATTTGAATTTTAGAAATATTTGTGGCAACAATGCTAGTTAGGAGATTGGTGTGGACTTTTTAGATTTCTTGAATGGGACAGAGAGGAAGGAGGGATTTGAGGGATGTTTAACAGTAATATATAGGATGTGATTTATTATATATAGAAACCTTTTAAGAAAAGGAGAAATCTAGGAGACTCAACAGCATCTGAAAATATGACAGTCTCATTTATGATGGTAAAGAATACAGAAAGCGGATTAGTTCTCAGCATATTTGGCATGCTAAATTTAAATTTAAGGAAACTATAGAATATCTAAGTAGAATGTCCAATAGGTTGTTATATATGGGGGTTCTTTTACAATTTGATTTTTATTTTTACAGAGAGTCACATGCTCTGTTGCCAATTCTGGAGTGCAGTAGCACAATCATAGCTGACTTTCAGCCTCACTTTTGGGCTCAGGAGACCCTCTTACATCAGCCTCCCAAGTAGGTAGACTACAGATGTGCATCACCATGTCTAGCTAGTTTATTATTTTTATTATCTTTTTAGAGATGGGAGGGTCTCACGATGTTGCCCAGGCTGGTCTTGAACTCCTAAACTCAAGCAATCTTCCAGCCTCGAGCTGCCAACATAAATCCCAGGGGATTACAGGGATGAACCACTATACCAGCCTATATGCTGTTCTTGAACCAAAGAATAATGTCTCTAGATTTAGATTTGGGGATTCACTAGCATATCAGTAACAGTTGAAATCATAGTGTAGGTAGAGTTACCCACTAATCTATATGAGGCCTGTAGAATAAGAGTAGAGAGCTGGGAATAGAATTCTAAGGAGTTAATATCTTAAGAAAATACGTAACTGAATCCCCATAACAGTATGAATATCCATGAAATTCACTGTGCTAAAAATTAAGGAGATAATGGCAAATCAGTAAAACCAACCTCCATTCCTTGGCTTCTTCTCTCCCTTCCATTGAAAACGATTCATTAATCACCTATTGTAGGCTAGGCACAGTGGTTCACAGCTGTAATCCCCAGCACTATGGGAGGCTAAGGGAGGTGGATCACGAGGTCAGGAGATCAAGACCATCCTGGCTAACACTTTGAAACCCCATCTCTAATAAAAATGCAAAAAATTAGCCAGGCGTGGTGGCATATGCCTGTAGTCTCAGCTACTCGGGAGGCTGAGGCAAGAGAATCACTTGAACCTGGGAGGTGGAAGTTGCATCGAGCTGAGATTGCACCACGTCACTTCAGCCTGGGCGACAGAGCTAGACTCCATCTCAAACAAACCAAAACAAAAACAAACCAAAAAACAACAACAAAAAATTACCTATTGTATGCCAGATACATATGAGATGGTAGGAATACTACAGGAACAAGATGTAAAATGTTCCTGTCCTTGCAAAGGTTATATTCTAATGTAGGGGAAATAATTCAACAAACTGGTGAGTAAGTAAAATAATTACAAACACTGACATATTCTAGGAAAGAAATATAGAAGGTGTTAAACAAAGAGGATCACCTAAATCGTAAGGATCACCTAAATCGTCAGGGAAGATCTCCTCAAGAGGTAGCATTTAAGCTCAAACCTCAGGAATGAGAAAGGACCATGAACTGATAGGATCAAAGGAGATCCAAACTAAAGGAGAAAAAGCTCCCACAAAGTTCCTGAACGTGTCCTGGAACAAGGGGAATTAGGTGGCGATGAAGCTGAAGACCTCAGCAAGGGCCCAACACAGCCTCTACTTATACTCTAACAAAAGAGACCCACAGTAAATCACTGACTGTGCTACTAATTACTTAATAGTAGTAACAGAAAGTGCTCTAAGGGGGAAAGCTGATGCCAGAGAAACACTGAAATTTGAAGGCGCAGAGAGGAAGCTGAGTCTGGGAAGAAAACTGAGACAGCCTAGCTAGAGAAGTCGAGTTGGAAAATGGGAGAATGGTATTATAAAATCCAAGCCAAAGGAATGTTTTAAGAAAGAAATCATGAGACTAAGTAAAGAGATGAAGATAATCATGAGATAATGTTCTATGTCTTGGTCAATATGGAGGTTATTCAACTGAGCTAAAATCACCTTAGGTGAGGGCTGGGTCAGAAGTCATATTGCAGATTTAAAAGGAGGAAGTGGGCAGTACCAGATAGTAATAGAGAGTAGATCATCCTTTTAGTTAACTAGATTATGATGACAGTGAGCAATACAGTTGTTTAACTGGAAGAGTATGGGGATTACAAGAAATTTTATTATTTTTTTTCTGAGATGGAGTCTTGCTCCATCACCCAGACTGGAGTGCAGTGATGTGATCTTGGCTCACTGTAACATTTGCCTCCCGGGTTCAAGCTATTCTCCCACCTCAGCCTCACAAGTAGCTGGGATTACAGGTGTGCACCACCATGCCCGACGAATTTTTGTATTTTTAGTAGACGGGGGTTTCACCATGTTGGCCAGGCTGGTCTTGAACTCCTGACCTTGTGATCCACCTGCCTCAGACTCCCAAAGTGCTGGGATTACAGGCATGAGAAGATCTGGGGGCATATTTATCTGTTTATTATTTCCCAGTTAGAGAAGTGTTGCCGAAATATGAGGGGAAAAACACAGTCACTTACTAGGCAGAAGATCACATTCAAAGCATCAGGTAGACAGACTGTTCCTACATATTTTAATTTGGTTTGTTGTTGTAGATGATGATGATCTTTTCTTCTGTAATATCTTCTGATTGAATTGTTATGTGGGACTATAAAGTCTGTTGCTACTTTGCTCCATATGTAAGCATCAATTCCATTAGATATAATAAATAAATGTAAAAAATGAAATCATAAAAATTCTAGATAACGTACATGGAATAATTGTTAAGGAGGTGGGAAGATCCTCCTAACAATGAGACAATACCCACAGTCCACAAAAGAAAATACCAATAATTTATGTTTAAAAATCTGCCTAGTACAAACCATAACAAAGTTAAAAGTAAATGGCAAACTGGGAATGATATTTTCAACTCATAATTTCCCTAATATGTGAAATACTCCTTACAGGTTAATACAAAAAAGAAAAAAGGGGCAAAGCACTACACAGTTTGTAGAAAATAACTCTTTTACATCTGAAAAATATGTTCAACCTAACTTATAAAGACAGTAAATTAAAGATATTTTGAAAAATTTATCAGATTGGGAAGGGTGAGACTGTGTAATAACATTGTGTTGGTGAGGCTGTAGAAAGTAGATGCTAGCTTATGGACACATAAAGTGGCAACAAATCTATAGGCGACATTTGGGTAATAGCTATCAAAACTAAAACTGAACATATTCTTTGATCTAGGAATTCTATCTCTATAAGCTTATTCTCAGCTATACATATTCAGTCTTATGTGAAATTACATATGTTCAGACATATTAATTAAGGCATTTTAAACAATAAATTGGAAACATCCCAGATGACAATCAACAGGAGACTGGTTAAATGACAGCCATTAGTGGAATGAATACTATTCAGTCACAGAAATAAATGAGGGGGGCCGGGCGTGGTGGCTCAAGCCTGTAATCCCAGCACTTTGGGAGGCCGAGGCGGGTGGATCACAAGGTCAAGAGATCGAGACCCCATCCTGGTCAACATGGTGAAACCCCGTCTCTACTAAAAATACAAAAAATTAGCTGGGCATGGTGGCGTGTGCCTGTAATCCCAGCTACTCAGGAGGCTGAGGCAGGAGAATTGCCTGAACCCAGGAGGCAGAGGTTGCAGTGAGCCGAGATCGCGCCATTGCACTCCAGCCTGGGTAACAAGAGTGAAACTCTGCCTCAAAAAAAAAAAATAAACAAAACAAAACAAAACAAAACAAAAAAAAAAAAAAGAAAGAAATGAGGGGGTCTATGGCCATGTCATTCTGAATGTGCTCAATCTTATCTGATCCAGGAAGCTAAACAGGGTAAGGCCTGGTTAGTACTTGGTGTGGGAGACCACCTGGCACTACTGAGTGCTATAGGCTTAAAAAAAAAAAAAAAAAAAAAAAAAGAGTAGGCTTTTTATGGCTTGCTAAGCATTGATTTCCAAAATATATCTCTTAATGCAAAAAGCAAGTACCATTTTGTGTAAAATATACATAGTGCTTGAATAGGCACAAAATATCTCTATACGGATATACAAGAAACTGATAAGATTGTCTCTAGGGAAGGGAACTGTCTATGAGACAGAGGTATAAAGAACACTTTCTGCTTTTTAGACCTTTTGAATTTTAAAACATGTAAATATATTATTAATCCAAAAAATAAATACATCCTAAATGCAGTTATGAGGAACATTAAGATTATAAATAATTCATAGTTTTTTGTTTTTTTTTTTGTTTTTTTTTTGTTTTTTTTGAGACGGAGTTTCGTTCTTGTTGCCCAGGCTGGAGTGCAATGGCACGATCTCGGCTCACCGCAACCTCCGCCTCCTGGGTTCAGGCAATTCTCCTGCCTAAGCCTCCTGAGTAGCTGGGATTACAGGCACGCACCACCATGCCCAGCTAATTTTTAGTATTTTTAGTAGAGACAGGGTTTCACCATTTTGACCAGGATGGTCTCGAACTCTTGACCTCGTGATCCACCCGCCTCGGCTTCCCAAAGAGCTGGGATTACAGGCTTGAGCCACCGCGCCCGGCCTAATTCACAGCTTTTAAAAAGAAATATTTTTCAAGAATAATGCTTCAAAGAGTCAATCACATGCAAAATATATAATGGTAAATACTTCCCACAAGATTTAAATTATTATAAAATGTTCCTTGAGAACGTAAAGGACCTCTTCAAGGAGAACTGCAAGCCACTGCTCAACAAAATAAGAGAGGACACAAATAGATGGAGAAACATTCCATGTTCATGGTTAGGATGAATCAACATCGTGAAAATGGCCATACTGCCCAAAGTAATTTACAGATTCAACGCTATTCCCATCAAGCTACCAATGACCTTCTTCACAGAACTGGAAAAAAACACCTTAAACTTCATATGGAACTAAAAGAGAGCCCGCATAGCCAAGTCAATTCTAAGCAAAAAGAACAAAGCAGGAGGCATCACACTACCGGACTTCAAACTATACTACAAGGCTACAGTAACCAAAACAGCATGGTACTGGTACCAAAACAGAGACATAGACCAATGGAACACAACAGAGGCCTCGGAGGAAACACAACATATCTACAACCATCCAATCTTCGGCAAACCTGAAAAAAACAAGCAATGGGGAAAGGATTCCCTGTTTAATAAATGGTGTTGGGAAAACTGGCTAGCCATGTGCAGAAAGCAGAAACTGGACACCTTCCTGACACCTTACACTAAAATTAACTCCAGATGGATTAAAAACTTAAACATAATACCCAACACCATAAAAACCCTAGAAGAAAATCTAGGCAAAACCATCCAGGACATAGGCATAGGCAAGGACTTCATGACCAAAACACCAAAAGCATTGGCAACAAAAGCCAAAATAGACAAATGGAACCTAATCAAACTCCACAGCTTCTGCACGGCAAAAGAAACAGTCATTAGACTGAATCGGCAACCAACAGAATGGGAAAAAAATTTTGTAAGCTACCCATCTGACAAGGGGCTGATATCCAGAATTTACAAAGAACTAAAACAGATCTACAAGAAAAAAACAAACAAGCCCATTCAAAAGTGGGCGAAGGATATGAACAGACACTTTACAAAAGAAGACATACAGGAGGCCAACAAACATATGAAAAAGTGCTCATCATCACTGGTCATTAGAGAAATGCAAATCAAAACTACATTGAGACATCATCTCACACCAGTTAGAATGGCAATCATTAAAAAATCTGGAGACAACAGATGCTGGAAAGGATGTGAAGAAATAGGAACACTTTTATACTGTTGGTGGGAGTGTAAATTAGTTCAATCATTGTGGAAGACAGTGTGGCGATTCCTCAATGACCTAAAAATAGAAATCCATTTGACCCAGCAATCCCATTACTGGGTATATATCCAAAGGATTATAAATCGTTCTACTATAAGGACACATGAACACAAATGTTCATTGCAGCACTGTTTACAATAGCAAAGACCTGGAACCAACCCAAATGCCCACTGATGATAGACTGGACAGGGAAAATGTGGTACATATACACCATGGAATATTATGCAGCCATCAAAAACGATGAGTTCGTGTCCTTTGTAGGGACATGGATGAACCTGGAAACCATCATTCTCAGCAAACTGACACAGAGCAGAAAATCAAACACCGCATGTTCGCATTCATAGGTGAGTGTTGAACAATTGAGAACACATGGACACGGGGAGCGGAGCACTACACACTGAGGTCAGTTGGGGGGAAATGGGGGAGGGATGGGGGAGTGGGGAGGTGGGGAGAGATAGCATGGGGAGAAATGACAGATATAGGTGAGGAGGAGGAAGGCAGCAAATCACACTGCCTTGTGTGTACCTATGCAACAATCTTGCATGTTCTTCACATGTACCCCAAAACCTAAAATGCAATAAAAAAATCAAAAAAAAAAAAAGTTCCTTGAGTAAAACCACTGACAAAGTAATACAAAAGTAACTTAGCTTTGACCCTAGTGTCACCGTAATGTCTAACAGACACTGTCAGGCTGGTGACAATTTCTGGTAGTATACATAGGAAAAGAGTATTGGTAAGCAAAAATTCTTATTTGAAATAAACAGGTGAGAGGAAAATTAGACAAACTACATAGGATTTCTCAAGAACACTATGGAAATATAATAATTTATATCCATGAATAAGATACTTTTCATCTACGGATATCAACAACTTGATAAATGCTACTATCCTATACAACTGACAAAACCTGGAAGAGGTAGACAATAATCCTTTGGTTACAGGAGCTGACAGGAACATAAAAAATGTACTGTGTATCAAGCCCTGTATTCTGTAACTTAGTGCCACTATTTTAGAGTCAGGCTTCCTGACAATCTGTCACATTTCCCTCAAAAAAGTAGGACTGTACCTTCAACATTCTTAACCTTCTCTTGAATGCCATTTCTTAATCTATTAGTCAGAATTTACCTGAACTCTTATCGAACCTCATTTATTCACTCATTTAGTCCCTTAGAGAGTGTGTGTCTACATACATATTAAAAATCCCATATATATATATACACACACACATATATATCTATACATATATATGTATGTGTACATATGTATGGGATATATATATATATATTCCAACTATAGATACAATACACACACACACACGTATATATATACACACAAATTACATATATGTGTGCCTATATATGTGCATGTGTGTATATGTGTATATATAAGCATATATATATACATATATACATATGTGTGTGTGCACATGTATAATATATAGTTGGAATATATGAAGGCTGACATTACTAGTTATTCTTCCCACATGAGGTGTGAGCAAGGAGGTCTCTGCTCCTCTTACATCACGGCAGCTGGGTATAATATGGGAGCTGCTTCAGAAATCTCTTCCTCTCCAGTCTCAAGACTTCCAGATCAACTCCAGGATATCAAACTCTCAGTTCCTCCATTTCTGTCATGTGAAATGAAGAGAAACAAAATATGCTGGTATATATAGAGACTATATATAGTTTCATCTCTATGTACTTTAAAACCCTCTGCTATTGGGATTTTTCATATAATTAAGTTTTACAGAGTCCCTAAAAAGTAGCTTTTTTCATAATGAATCTAAATTATTTTTCATTCTTATTCCATTTGCCACTTCCTTTTTACTCTCCACTCTCTCACCTACCAATATACCATACACCAATGACTGTATGGTAGCCATTGTTACCACTATGTTAGACTAAAATCTCTAAGGATGGAAGTGTCGTGATATGGTTACTACCAAGGTGCTGATTGTATATATGTTTTCTTTTGGGAAGAAGAAAAAAGAAATTGCAATTTTAGCTACATGGCAGTCAAAATTGAATGAGATAGATGGATAGAAAGAAAAAATATCCTGGAGTTATTTTAAGCAATGAAAATGTCTTCAAAATGGAGCTAGGTTCTATGAATTTAGCTATAAATATTTTCTTCTTTAGTTGTTTTTCTCTGAGCTTCATGAAGAAGCTAGATCATCGTGTTCACTGCTGTGTAATCCGTGCTTAGTGTGGTATTTGGCACAAAATACACAGTTAAACATTTTTTTTTTGAAGAGCAAATTAATGAATGAAGAAAGGTCATATGAAATGTGATTAGAAAATAGAAAAATATTGTTCAGATGCTTCTGAGAGCAGTAAAAATATAATGCTTTCCCTACAGCTTTTTCAACATACTAGCCCCTTAAATACTAAAGTGAAAACGAAGTGTTGAAATTAGACTAAAATTTTTTAAAGTGTTCATGTAAGTGGCCCAGTAGAAATCTCTATTTACAAATCAGAAAAAAAAAATCAGAACAAATTTCATATATTCCCAATAAGGCAAATGAGTTTAGATATGCATTTCTTTTGGTATATTCATAAAGAAGCATTATAGAACAAGGTATCTCCACTAGCATTCTGATTACAACTAAATAACTTACTATAGATACCCAAACATATGGGTGAAATATTTCTTACAGCTTACCTACAGAATTTCACATATCTCAAATTCTTTCTCTTCATAGAAACCTCAACACTGAAATAGGGATAATAGTATAAGAAAAAAAAAAAGAATGAAAAAGAACTCTTAGGGCCAGGTGCCATGGCTGATGCTTGTAATCCCAGCACTTTGGACAGCTGAGGCAGGAGGATCACCTGAGCCCAGGAGTTTGAGAGCAGCCTGGGCAGTAAGGGGAGACCTCAATCTCAACCAAAAACAATAAAAAATTAGCCATACATGGTAATATATGTCTGTGATTCCAGCTATTTTGGAGGCTGAGGTAAGAGGATTGTGCCACTGCACTCCAGCCTGAGTTACAGAGCGAGACTCAAAAACAAAAAACTTAAAATAAAAAAAAAACTTCCTAGGAGTTACTGGGCATCTTTTAGCTTCAATAAACCTGGTGCTCAATAAGGTTTATCGACTAAATGTATAACATAGTTAAATGTAGAAAAAGTTTACAAAAGTAATCTTCCTTTACAAATGGTTTCAATTAAGAATTAGAGGCCGGGCGCGGTGGCTCAAGCCTGTAATCCCAGCACTTTGGGAGGCCGAGGCGGGTGGATCACGAGGTCAAGAGATCGAGACCATCCTGGTCAACATGGTGAAACCCCGTCTCTACTAAACATGTAAAAAATTAGCTGGGCATGGTGGCGCGTGCCTGTAATCCCAGCTACTCAGGAGGCTGAGGCAGGAGAATTGCCTGAACCCAGGAGGCGGAGGTTGCGGTGAGCCGAGATCGCGCCATTGCACTCCAGCCTGGGTAACAAGAGCAAAACTCCGTCTCAAAAAAAAAAAAAAAAAAAAAAAAAAAAAAAAAAAAAAAGAATTAGATACACATAATGTATGTACAATGTTAACATTAAAACATTAAAGTATATTTTAAAATTCACCTATAATTCTATTACCTTCCATATCATCAAGAACTAATGCATTTTCTGCATTTTAAATACCCATTTTAACATAGAATTTATTTGTTTAAAAAGTAGTGTACACTTATTAAATATAAAAAATACCAAAACATAGAATTTTTTGAAACCATAGTTTTACCATTCAAACTGTGTTGTCCCCAACAACATAGTCAAATTTTAGTTGTCATATTAACTCTGAATAAGTGAATGCATTATAAACTTCACTGCTAGATCTTGAGTCGATAAATCACTACATACACAACACATATGCATATGCATCGTGATCAGTAACAAATCATGTCGCTTCTTTCAAAGTTTTTGGTGACTGATCACTGAGCAACTGTTACTCAGTTCATGCACAGGCACCACGTAATACAGTTGTGTTGTCTATTGGTCTCCAAGTGATAAACGTATGTGACATTTTACGAAATGGATAATCAAAAGAGGAAGCTGGCCAACCCAGATGAAAACACAGCAAAGACACAAGAAGTGATAATGCCGAATGTGAAACTCAAATAGAATGTAAAGAAACTATATAAAGAGCTGACCATAAGACCACCACTGAAGAGATTACATACACAACCAGAGGAATTTCGTGAAAGTGAACTTAACAACATAAATGAGGAGAGTGATTGTGACAAAACGGCAAAGATGCACCAGTGGAAGTGACACTGACACAATGGTTCACACTAAAGGAACTTTCAGAGGCATTCCATAAAATTGAAGGTTCAAAGGATAAAATGTTACAAGCTAATCCAAAGTTAGCATGGAGTGTGGGTCATCAAGGCATAGAAAAGACTTTCTATATCAAAGAAGACGATAAGCACTGTTCGATCTACTCTTGAAAAGAATTTTCCGAAGAAATAAAACATTTTAATTCTTAATATTTTAAATGCTTTATAATACAGTACACTACATTAACATGGGTTTTACCATTTTCTCATTTCTTTATAAATTTATAATTAACAGTAGGAGATTTTTTAAATGTTTTTGCAAATATTTTAAGCTTGGAATGATCATAATTTTTCCCATTGATTATTAAGATTCTTTGCATACTTTTAACTTGCAGGGTTCTTTTTACAGTGTCATACTATTGTGCAAAACAGGGACTGCCGATATATGAAGGTTCCTTTTTTCTTTCTTTTTTTTTTTTTTTTTTTTTTTTTTTAGACGGAGTTTCGCTCTTGTTACCCAGGCTGGAGTGCAATGGCACGATCTCGGCTCACCGCAACCTCCGCCTCCTGGGTTCAGGCAATTCTCCTGCCTCAGCCTCCTGAGTACGTGGGATTACAGGCACACGCCACCATGCCCAGCTAATTTTTAGTATTTTTAGTAGAGACGGGGTTTCACTATGTTGACCAGGATGGTCTCGATCTCTTGACCTCGTGATCCACCCGCCTCAGCCTCCCAAAGTGCTGGGATTACAGGCTTGAGCCACCGCGCCCGGCTCTTTTTTTTTTTTTTTTTTTTTTTTTTTTTGAGATGGAGTCCTACTCTGTAGCCCAGGTTGGAGTGCAGTGGTGCAGTCTCTGCTTACTATAACCTCCTACTCCTGGGTTCAAGAAATTCTCTTGCCTCATTCTCCCAAGCAGCTGGGATTATAGGCGCCTGCTACCATGCCTGGCTCATTTTTTTGTATTACTTTTAGTACAGATGGGGTTTCGCCATGTTTGGCAGGCTTGTCTCGAACTCCTGATCTCAGGTGATGTGCCCGCCTTTGCCTCCCAAAGTTCTGGGATTACAGGCTTAAGCCACTGTGCCCAGCTGAAGGTTTCTTTTTAAAAATATGGTTGTGATTAAATTGAACTTCTCCATCTGGTAATGAATTTTGCCAGAATGACACCTTTTCATATCTCTTTTATCTAGTTAGAGGGTTATCAATGTAATTAACACGTTTTGTTGTTGATTTTAAGTTTCATACAGATGCTTTTGCAAAAGGAGAAACAAAGTCTTCCATATTTTTGCAAGTTTATTATTTTAGTCACTGGTGAGTGGCTCACTCAGCTGAAGTGGCCCCTAGAATGATAGGATATTTCCCAATGATCCAAGCCTTTGTTTAATACCCTCCCTAAGAGTAAGTAGAACCTGTGACCTGCTTCTAGCTAGTAGAATATAGCAAAGGTGGTGAGGGCTACCTGAGACTTTTCTGCACAAATATCTCAAGTCTTCCACATATGAAAGGTAGGTGAAATCAGAATAGGAGAGAATCACCCAGGGAGATCCAAGGGAAGAGAAGAGTGGCTATAGCCAGTTAAGGAAGAGGAACCCACGGAGATGACAGAGAAATAAGGGAGACCCAGGTGAACAAATATAAGGGACCCTAAGAAAGGAAATAAATGGTCAGTGGTGTCAAAAGTCAGCTGAAATTGCCACTGTGTTTTATTTCTGCCATTCTAACAGGTATGTAGTGCAAAGGAATCATGGTTTTCATTTGTATTACCATAATGCTAGTGATGTTGAACATCATTCGCATCCATCTATCCTCTATGGCAAAATGTCTGTTGATAACTTTCTATTTTTGGTGAGGGGAGGGAGGTCAAACTGCACTTTGTTACTATAACATTCTTTTTAAACTGATCAACCATAAGCATGCAAAAAGTTCTCTGAATGAAACTGCTTTCACAGCCTGTTGTATAGAAATGGGTAAATTATAAAGGTGATTAAAAAAAAGTGGTGAAATGTTACTTCCTTAATTAGATTTTGTTATATGGCACAGGTGATGAGATGTGACTACTGTGATTACTTTTTGTTATACAAGACTCCATTTTAGCAGACTTTATCCCTCTTCTGCTGGCCTTGAGGAAGTATGCTGTGAACTGCCTATGAAGACAGTAGCCTTTAGAAACCAAGACCGCAGTCACATGGCCATAGAAAAATTAATTCTGCAGACAACTTAAATGATCTTGGAAGCAGATTCTTCTCCTGAAAAACTTCCAGGTGAGAACACAACACAGCCAACATCAATTGCAGACTTGTGAGATCCTGAGAAGAGGACCTAGTTGATCCACACCATATTCCTAACTCACAGAAACTGTGCAACAATAAATATGTATTGTTTTAATTTGCTATATTTGTGGGACCTGGTAATATAGCACTGGGAAACCAATAAACAAGGCATAAAATTTTTGATTCATAGACTTTTTCCTTCAAAACTGTGTAGATACGGCTGAAGCCATAATGCAGGAAGTATTAGGGTTAACAACTGTAATGCCAAATACCTTCCCTTTCCCTTTCTACCAATCTTTATTTTCTTCTATTCATTAGTTTTTAAAAAATATTTCTTAGGTTACCATTTCTATATGAAATGTTTTGATTTCTTCCCAAACATTTGATCAAGAAATGTTTGTATTCAGGAACTCACATTATTTTTAGATTGGAACTCCATTCTTTCCGTATCTATTATTATTTCATATTTTGAAGCCTTTGTACATTTTCTTTGTATTGTGGGAGTATACAAATTTCTCCCTTCTATCAGGGAGTTGAATTAGCTTTTAACTATTGTATCTCCAAAGCAAAATTTAATTCTAATATTTTAATGTCTCTGCAATCTTTATCACATTTTTATATTAGTCTTCAAACTTATACCATTTTCTTCTCATTTCAGCCTATTCTGTTCTTTCTGATCTTATAGGTCTCTTTCTGTTGGTTTTTTTTGTTTGTTTTTTGGTTATTTTTTTGAGACTGAGTTTTGCTTTTGTTGCCCAGGGTGGAGTACAATGGTACGATCTTGGCTCACCGCAACCTTCGCCTCCCAGGTTCAAGCGATTCTTCTGCCTCAGTCTCCTGAGTAGCTGGGATTACAGGCATGCACAACCACATCCAGCTAATTTTTAATTTTTAATAGAGACAGGGTTTCTCCATGTTGGTCACACTGGTCTTGAACTCCCGACCTAAGGTGATCTACCTGCCTCGGCCTCCCAAAGTACTGGGATTGCAGGCGTGAGCTGCCGCACCCAGCCCGCTTTGTGTTTTGTAAATCTCATATTTTCTTGAAATCTATTGAAGATATCAAGCAATTTTGTATTTCTTTTCTTTTGAATGATATAGTACAGTGCTCCTTGAATGTATTCTTCCCCTCAGTTGATAGAAATTAGGTTTTCCCCTTTTTTCTACATTTTCCATCTTCTTAAGTAGTGATGTATCTAGCCTTGTACTTGCCCACAGGTTTGGTGGTTTACCGTTTATTAGAGTCTCTAGTCACATGGATAAGATTGAATTTTCTCAGTTCTGCATCTGTGGCTTTATAAAATAAACAGATACTAGCTCAATTATTAGATGGCTTTCATCTAGTGTAGCTCTGCTGGATCAAGGAGAGTCCTTATTCTCCTCCTTTCTGACATCTTCATATAAAAATAGAGCACAGATGTTAGAGGGGTAGGCTCTCGAATCAGTGGAGCTGCATGAATATACCAAGTGTTACTAGCAATGCTAAAGTGGCCTAGTCATTTAAATCTCCATTTCAGATTCCTTGTAAATAAAATGGGGTAACAGTACCAAAAAAATCTCACTAATTGTGAGCGTTAAATGAGATAATGCACATAAAAGGCTTAGCACAGCAGTTAACTTTGCAAGCACTCATAGATTAGCCTTCTTCTAATTTGACTGTTATTATAATATAGAACACCAAACCCTTTTAGGGATACTGTTATCAAGACACTCTTCACTTCTACCTCTATGGCTGTATTTGTAAGAATGTTCTTTCCAGAATACAAAACATTATGTTACCATAGACTTCCTGTCTACAATATCATGCTCATTTTCCCAATTATGTTGCTGTTTCTGACTTCATACATAAAGAAAGAATGAGGAGAGGCCAAAAGGAATAGAAATTCAAATGGCTTATAAAACTAGTCATATGTAGTTAATGAATAGTTTTCTCACTGTGACATACCTCATGTTTCAGAAGAAGAAGACAGTGACATAACAGTAGGTCAGGTGGACTTCTAATTTCATAAAAGGTTTAGAGTTATTGTACGTTTTGAGAACAGTGCAAATTTCTTAAACATTCTAGGTCTGGTTTGACTGTGAGCTGGGTTTGGCTAACTTGTCTATTGGCCCTTGAAGCACATGTATGTACCTTCTCTGAGTTTCAGATTTGAAAATAAAACTGCCAGTTACAGACATACAAATAACTACACATCCCTGAAACTCAATGCTTGATTCTGAATCTGCAAAAAAGCTTCTTTTCCTGTAGATCCTGTCACCTTGAATGCACCATTATTCTCCCAGTCAGCCAAACACAGTACGCCAAGGTAATTTTTATTCTTCCTTCTACCTCAATTTCATTTTCAATCAGTCAGTAACTACTGCCCAATCATCTCTATCATGCCTCTTCAGTCCAGCTCCTTCTTGGTCATTTATACTCCCTCAAGTTCTAATTCCATACTTGGCCATTTTTCATTTGGACTATTGTTACAGTCTCTGAAGAGGTCTCCAGGCTTCTAATGTCTTGCTTCTCCAATCAATACTGCTCATTGTTGCCAGAATTATCTTCCCACAATACAAATCTCTTTAGGCCACTACCCTTGTCAAATACTAGAAAGCTCTCTCAATCCTAAAGAAGAGGGTTTATTTGTCCTTACTTGAAATTTAAGGTCTGTCACAACCTAACCCTAACGCCTTTCCAGGTCCATGTCCCCAGCCCATAACACACTTTGGTGCCAGTGCCACCCTCAGAGCACATGTAGAACACATGCTTTCCACCAAGTTAGTTCTTTTCATGTCTCTCCAGTTGGAGCACAATGTGCGGGCAAACACCTCAATCTACCCAAACCTTATCATTTGAGGCTCAGTACAGCACAGTGGCCACTTCTATGCCAAGATCCACAGGGCACTTGGATTAGCAATAAATTATCTCTTCTATGCCCTTACTTTAATTTTTTCCTTCTATTTTATTTACCTCATTTTGTCTTTTATTATGATGGTTTACACGTAAACCAGACTAGAGAAATGACATGTTTTATTCAGTCTGATCTACAACCTGGCAAAATGCTTTTGCACATAGTAGTGGTTCAAAAAAATATTCCTTGAAGTTTTTAGGGTTAACAACTATAATATGTGAATACCATTTTATGATAATCATTATTATTAAAATATGCACACAAATGTTCATATTTCATATAGAAATGAAAATGAGTAAGACTCTATTATAATTTCTACTTTTGGCATGCTCCAGTATTTTGCGGTCATTTAATCTGCTGTGAAGATGTAATGGCAAGAAAAAAATTTGTAAATGTGAGTTACTGCCATCCTGCATTGTAATTACACTTAACTTGACTCTGAGTTCTTGACAAGTACAACTTTAGAGTTAAACCATACTGTGGGTTTGTTAATACTATATGTATATAGCATTTAAAAATTTATAGTGTTTTCACATTTCTAATGTCATTATGTCATTTATAAGACAGAATGCTTCTTGTTACCCATGTCTTATGGGCTGAGAAATATCAAGATATGTGGCAGAATAAGTAAGAGGTAGAATTGGGACTTAAAGTGAATTTAAAAATTATTATTATTCCAAATCTAAGGTTTGGGTCACTACCCTTAGTACAGTTTCATTTTTTTGAATCCTCACTACCTCTAAAAGGCAAATTCTCTGCATATCAAGGTTTATGGGAGCCTTTATTAAAGGCCTAATCAAGCTTGGATACTTAATGGGATGACCACAGAATTTACCTGAACACATTTGAGAGTAGAGGCATTATAAATAGTTATCAGAGAAGGCAGATGTAAACCAGTGCTGACCTAGGCAAACCAGAATGTTTGATCTATTAGCCTTAAAAATGAAGAAAACCACATTTATTCCTCGGAAAACCAAAGTATATAATGTTATTTATGAATTTCCAATTCTGAAATATTAGTTCCTACTAGAAAAACTGTAAAAATATTTACATGCAAGCTTTCAGTAGAAAACCTGTCCCTCCATCCAAAACAAGCATAGGTTGATATAATACATGAGAGACTATTCCAAGAACAACAAACATCTTTCTTAGGCATTGTTATACAATGAATGTTTACATCCCCACAAAAATTTGTATGTCGAAATCTTAACCCCTAATGTGATGATATTAACATGTGGGGCCTGTAGGAGGTAATTAAGTTATGAGGGTGGAGGGTTTATGAATGGTATTAATGTCCTTGTAAAAGGAGCTACACAGAGTTCTCCAGTTCTCTTTGCCAGGTGAGGATTCACTAAGCTTACCATCTGCAAACCAGGAGGCAGATCCTCACCAGCCACCAGTTCTGCCAGCACCTTGATCCTGGACCTCTCAGCCTCCAGAACTGAGAAATGTCTGTTGGTTTAGCCACTCACTTTATGGTAACTTGTTATGGCAGCCCAGACAAGTATATTCAATTCTGTACTTAATATTGCAAATAGTCATGTAATTGATTCAGGCAACATTTTGAAAGCATCCTTGAATCTTTGGCATATCTAAAGTTTTTCTCTCCATGTTTTACAGATTCATTTTAATTTTTTTTCTAATTAAGAACTCAAGATACCATGCAGTGAAGCAACAGACTATAGCCTGACTTACAACAAATATCAATAAATACATATATATTTTTGAGATGGAGTCTCACTCTTTCACCCAGGCTGGAGTGCAGTGGTGCGATCTTGGCTCCCTGCTACCTCTGCCTCCCACGTTCAAGCAATTCTCTTGCCTCAGCCTCTGGAGTAGCTGGGAATACAGGCACATGCCGCCAGGCCAAACTATATTTTTGTACTTTGTTGGTAGAGATGGGGTTAACCGTGTTGCCCAGGCTGGTCAGGAACTCCTGAGCTCAGGCAGTCTGCCTGCCTCAGCCTTCCAAAGTGCTAGAATTACAGGCATGAGACACCATGACCGGCCAATAATTTTGTTTTTTAAGGTAAACTATTTGAAGGGATTTTGCTCTCAGAACTTTAAGTTTAGCCTTACTTTTCCTTGGTAAAATTTAATTCTAGTAATAGTCTAAATTTCTGTAAGCAAAATTAGTCATCTATTATAAAATATACTGGCCACTGGGCAATCATTCTTATTGAAAAATCACTGAAATTCTAATTCTTTAATTTAAGAAAAATTATAACTTGTTAGTTTATATAACAGATTGTCATTTATCTGTTAATTCAAAATGAGAAAACATCTTTAAAGAACTTTGCAATACCTCCAGCTCAGTTAATATCTAAAACATTCTTCCAGTGGGAAAACAGGTAGTTCAAAACAAAACGCTGCTACCAATTAATTGGTCATTAAGCCAACAAACATTTATTGGTGGCAGAAATGTCATACATAAAAGGTCAGGAATAGTTTCATCCTGAGGATGCAAATCAGGTTTTCATGAATTCCCCTAATCTCAGTTTGGGAAAGTAATTTAATGCCCAAACAAGCATGGCTGTAAGATTTTAATGTAAGTAAAGTACTCAGAACAATTTGTAATGCTCAGCATTGAAAGGATATCTTTCTTTGGTTTTATGATAGTGGGTAAAGTTTTGATACAAATGAGTACCACTTTGATGTCTTTGCACCTGAGTCTCATCTTTGATGACCTCAAGCTGCTCTTTGGCACTGATTAGGTGCCACTGGAAAAACTGGCATCATGGTGAAATATGATGTTCCATTAAGAAAAAATTTCCAAAGTCATCCTTTTGCTGCACACAATGGCCCACTAATTAAACTCAATACCTCAGTGACACCAGGCTGTGATTGTTTTGTACTCAAGTTGTCCATAACATTTCTGTGTTATTTTTAGGGCTATTTCAAGGCTGTAAAAGTAACTGTAAAATAATTTCATAATGTCTACAATATTACAATTGCATAGTTTTCTATTTTTGCTAAAGACTATTAGTATTTTACTGACTCACATTTTAGATCAATTCCTAGATTCCTTGTACTTTAATACAATGATCTTTCATACAGAATGAAAAAAACAGGTAAAATCAATGCTAATAAGTATTGTTATTTTCCATTCTTGATATGCATGGTTCATGAAGGATTCATATAAGCAAGGAAAATATACTGAAATATTATTAAAATTTTGTTGTTTACATATTGAAAATAGCAACAAATAATTGACAGGATTTAAGGAGGCTCCCAGGGCGAAATTTAGGTTTTTCATTGGAATATAGAGAAAATACTATATTAATATATTATTATTTGTATAATAAACCACAGAAAACTGCAGCAAATACTCCTTCCTTGTGACTAAATTCAAAATAATCATAGAAATTTTTTAAGTGCTTTAAAGTAAAAATGTTACTTAAAACATACTCATAGCTATATATAAATATTTAAATATAAGCCCACTTACATGCTGCTTACAAGAGCTACTAGTTAAATATTAAGACACAAAAAGGCTAAGAGTAAAAAGACAGTAATAAATATAACTTGGAAGCACTAATCAGAAGAAAGCTGGTGTAGCTATCCTAACGGCAAACCAGAAAGATACTAAGATAAAAAATTATTAGAATTAAAGAATTTCAGAATGATAAAAATTGCATATTATTAGACAAACATAACAATTCTAAATTAAGCATGCTCTTAATAAAATGATGTTAACACACATAAAGAAAAAAAAGACACAAATGAAAGGAAAAACAAATAGATATTCAGAGTAGGGGATTTTAATACATCACTCTCAGTAACTCCAGATAAGCAGATATATATTCAATAAGATTATAGAAGTTGTGAACACCACAATGAATACATGATCTAATTGTTACATACATATATATCTCTATGCATATACAGATATTTACATTATACATAAAGTGCTATACAAAATTATGGAAAAAATATATATTTTTCTAGTATATGTGGAACTTTATCAAAATAAACCATATTCTGGGCTATAAAACAAATTTCAGCAAATTTCAAAGGCTTGAAATCACTGATGTTTTTTGACCCCTGTAAAGTTGTAACTTAAGAGATCTTAAAACATTTGAAATAAAATGATGAACTTCTAAGTAATCTATGATAAAAATTATAATTGAAATTAAAATATATCTTAAATTGAACAATTATAAAATTACAATATATCAAGTTGTAACATACAGCTAATGCTGTGTTAAAGGGAAATTTATATTCTTAAACGCACACTTTAGAAATAAAGAAGGGCTGAAAAAATGATAATCTGAGTCCATTTTAATAAGCTTAAAAAGGAACAGTAAATAAAAAACAAAGAAGTAGAAGAAAAATAATAACATTAAGAATATAAATTAATGAAATTTAAAAACCTGCAACCTGGATCATAGACATAAATCATATTGTAGATATAAATATATCAACATATATTATATTGTAGATATAAAAACATATCTACAATAAAGCATAAAAGTACAATATAAAACTTATAAAAAGTAACACAGGAGAAAACCTAGGTGACCTTGAGTTTGGCAATGAGATTTTAGATACTACACCAAAAGTTTCATCCATTAAAAAATTAATTTTTAGTTCAGTAAGATGAAATTTCTACTATGCAAAACACAGTTAAGGCAAATGAGAAGAGGCGGAGTGTGATGACTCACACCTACAATCCCAGCACTTTGGGGGACTGATGTGGGAGGATCGCCTGAGGGCAAGAGTTCAAGACCAGCCTCGCCAACATGGCAACACCCCCCCCCCACCACCTGTCTCTATAAAAAATACAAAAACTGCATGTGGTGGTGCATATTTTTGTAATGCTAGTTACTTTGGAAAATAAGGCACTAGAATTGTTGGAACCTGGGAGGCAGAGGCTGCAGTGAGCTGAGATCATGCCACTGCATTCCAGCCTGGGTGACAGAATGAGACCCTGTCTCAAAGAATTAAAAAACAAACAAACGAAAAGATACTAAGAAGACAAGCCACAGACTGGGAGAAAAGATTTTCAAAACACATATTTTATAAAGACTTATATCTACAATACACAAATAACTCTTATAATTCAACAATAAGAAAATAACAACCAAATTAAAACTGTGCAAAACATCAGGACACCTCGAAGATACACAGATGACAAATGAGCACATAAATGTTCAGTATCTTATGTCACATTAAGGAACTGCAAATGAACAATGAGCTACCACTACACACTACAATGGCTAAAATCCAGAACACTGACATCATATACTGAAAAGGATGTGGAACTCTCATTCATTGCTGATGGGAATGTAAAATGATAACATCTACTATAGAAGATAATTTGGCAATTTCTCACAATGCTAAACATAGTCTTACCATATGATCCAGCAATGAGCTCTCACATAGTTATCCACATAGTTAACGATGTATCTACATAGAAAACTGCACACAAATGTTTAGAGAAGCTTTATAATTGCTAATATTTGGAAGCAATCAAGATGTCGTTCAATAGGTGAATGGATAAGCAAATGGACACATCCACATAATGGGATTATTATTCAGTGAAAAAAACTGATCTATCATGCCATGAAAAGACATGGAGGAACCTTAAATGCACATTACCAAGTAAAGGAAGTAAATTTGAAAAGCCTGCATGCTGTATGATTCCAACTATATGACATTCCGGAAAGGCAAAACTATTACAATATTAAAAAGATCAGTGGTTCCAGGGGTTGAGCAAAAGAGAGGGAAGAGTAAGGTAGAATACAGGGGATTTTTAGGGCAGTGAAACGAACTGCTTGTAATGTTAGATACATGACTTTATGCTTTTGTCAAAAACTACAGAACTGTGCAAGACCAAGAGTGAATCCAATGTAAACCATAGTCTTTGGCTAATAATAACATATTCATATTACTTCATCAATTGTAATGAATGCTCCAGACCAATGCAAGATGCTAGTAACAGGGAAAACTGAGGGTGGGGAGTGGAAGAGGGAGTATATGTGAACTCTCTGTATTTTATGCCTAATTCTCCTGTAAACCAAAACTGGTCTAAAAATTAAGTCTGTTTTTTTTTTTAAAGTATAGTTGTATCTTTCAAATGTCATAGGAAAAAATAAAATGAATGTTACTTAAAAAAAAGGATTGATATAATTTTATCAATATATCAATCTTATTAAAAATCTGATATATATCAATCTTACAAAAAAAAAAGACAGAAATAACCAGTACTGGAACTGAGAAAAGGAGTGTCACTACAGACAGAAACAAGATGGACTAGTTTGCTTGTTCTTGGAATGTAAAACCAACTGTATAGGCATTAAAATACAAGAACATTATAAAAATGTTATACTAGTGAGTTTAATGTTTTAAGTGAACTGAACAGGTTCCTAAAAATTCCTTAGCAAAAAGAGCAGAAAATCCATATAATCCCAATTCTATTAAATAAATTGAATTAGAAACGTTCCCACAAAGAAATCTACAGCCCAGTTGACTTTAGCAGTGAATTCTTCTAAAATTTAAGAAGCAATACTATTCTTCCACAAACTCTTGCAGTTAATTTAACATTTAAAATCAATCAACATAAGTCACCATAATAATAAAGGAAAAGACAATGAGGTTATCTCAATACATGCAGAAAGAAACAACTGCAACATGCAATATTTGTTTAGGGGAAACCCCTTGGCAAATCAGAAACAGCTGGGAACTTCCTTAATCTGATAGAGTAGCTACAAAAACCTATAGCAAACATCATACTGAATAAAGAAATATGGAAAGCTTCCCGACAAGGTCAGAGATGAGACAAAGATCTCATTGTCCCCACATCCATTCACCACTCTTACTGCAAGTCCCAGGCAGTACAATAAAGTCGAGAATAAAAAAGTATAGGGATTGGAGAAGAAATAAAAGTATCTTTATTCGTGAATAAACATGGCCGTGTATGTAGAAAATCCTAAGAACCTACAATCTATAAGAATGAATAGGAGAATTTTGCAGTGTTGCTGAATCCAAAGTCAACATATAAAAAACAATTGTGCAGAGCAGAAACTGTGAGAGAGAGAGAGAGAGAGAGAGAGAGAGAGAGAGAGAGATACTGGTAAATGTTCTATTTTCCAATCTGAATAGTGGCTGCATCAGTACATTCACTTTGTGAAAATCCATAGCTCTATACTTCTGGTCAATGTACTTTTTATAGAAATGTTATACTTCACAAAAACTTACTTTGTGTTGTTAATGGGTATAGAGCTTCAGTTTTGCAAGATGAAAAGTTCTGGAGACTGGTTGCACAAAAATGTGAATATACTTAATGTGACAGAACTGCACACTTAAAAGTCTGTGATATGCATTTTATCACAATTAAATGTTTAAAAATTAAAGTTGGCTTTAAAAAAGATAAATATCATTAAAAAATGAATACTAAAGATAGGTGAATCTAAATAACATAGAAAAAAAATCAAAGTGAGAAACCTGAAGCTCATAATTAGAGAAACATCACCTCCCTCCACTCTAGGTTGAGCAAAATTGTCAGAACATTGATGACAGATGGAACACCATTCTTAGAAATCCCATTCCTCCACTGTAAGGCAGTATCCATCATAAGATATATCACTAATTTAATAATAGCTTTTGTGTAGGGAAAAAACCACCACATTTATCTTCACCTATAGATATATCTAAATATAAAAGTATATGAGACTTCCAAAAGAGAAAATATGGGATATATATGAGAATAAAGCAAGATGGATTGATTTGCTGTCCTTGGGGTGTAAAACCAGTGACCCAAATTAGAACTAACCGTCCCTTTTTCTTAGAGATCATGGCCACACTAGCACTCATAATTATAGCAGAATACAAAGAAAGTCAACATTATAGAAGGTAAAAATTTATTTTGGCATATATTTATTTAGATACTGATTAAATAACATGAACATAACTATCGAGTAGGCTAGGTAGCAAGGATATAAGAATATAAAGTACTGTTGGTTCATGGAAAAGTTAAGGTTTATAAGGACATTTTTGCATTGTATCTGAGATAGAAACTTTCACTGTCCATATTGGTGTGACTAGATGAGATAATTCCTAAGTAGGTGCAGAAGTGCATGTTTGCATAAAGAAAAACTGACTATGCTCCTTCAGTGGAGCTGACTGTTGCATGCTTGTTGGTTGAAATAGCTCTACAAGTTTTGTTGTACTTGATGGGAAGCAATATATCCTGGCCAAAGAGCCTCGACTAATCTACAAGAAGCTTTTGTATGCTGGACAGATTTAATCCCATAGGTACATGGTTTGAGGAATGAATGTAGGCTGGATTTTGGCCCCAATTACCCTGTAACCCAGTGAATTTATACAACTCTGTTTGGTCACCCAGCCTGAATGCACATTGGTTTAATGATGAAATGTAACTGTCATTTTGGTGGCATATATGGTGATGCCTGAACAGCAGATCCTCTTGCATAAGATTATCTGTTTGTAATGACACAGCCTAATGAATTGGCAAAGAAATAAAGGTTTCAGAATGGACTATAATGTACATAACATTGGAATATTATCTCTCCTTCATAGTTGAACAATACTTTGTTTTTAAAGAGATTTTTAAATACTTTCAGTGAAATTATATTTGGGACATTTAAATAGTTTGTCTTCAAAGAACTGTATAAGCATGGAAAGACTGAGGGCTTCAGGCACAGATATATACTCCTGCCAGAGAGGCATATTAATAAATTATGGTTCTTATTCATGTCCAGAGTTAGTAACTCTAACCTTTTATATTTACGTATAAATATAAAAGGTTGCACACAGAAATGTCATCTTAAATTTTCTGCAATGATTTAGAATCTTTAAAAAAATGAGCATTGAGAATAACCCCAAAATTTTCTTCATACAAAACCAAAAGAAAGTTATTTCTCTTTTTTTGAATTGTAGTAATTCTGAATTGTTTTTGATTAACAAAGAAAATGGTCTGCTTCTTTAGTATATGTGATTACATTACAGTACAATGGAGAAAAGTCACTAATGGGTACCTCTGAGGTCAGGACTGAGACTATAGCATTCAAATTTGTTTATTAATGAGGCCAGGACAAGACTGTGTTTCTAGGATGTCAAGCTTTGTTATCAGAACAAAATTTCAAGTACTGCCTTAAATACCATAATAAGAATATCATTCTAATTTAGAGTTTCTGAAATAAGTAACCCCCTTCCAAATGTCTGGGACAGGTATGGAGGGGAGAACTTAATCAGACAAGTTGCCAGTCTTTCATCAACGGCAGGAGGAAAATAGGATATTCAAGATGCTGAAAAGAATTATTACAAATATATGTGCATCTTTGGTCACTGCTTTCTGATGATGAAAATATTGTGCATAATAATTTGAGAATGTATTTAACATAAATTATATTTGCATGAATTATGTTTATTTATATGGTCAGATACACAGTGGCTTGCTTGATAAATGGCTGATTAGTCTTATGATCAGCCCAAGAGAAACCTGCTTCAAAAAATTCTCTCTTGGGGGCATCTGACTTTCCAGGTATTTTCCATTTGCCTTTAAATGGTGAAATGGTGTCGACTTTGGCACCCCAAACAGCTTAATCCCAGCTTCCAATGTGCAATCTGGGCATTGGTTCCCCAAGATGGGCTGCCTGGACAAATTTGACAATTGCTTGCCATAAACCCCAGATTTCCGAGAAGCACAACCAAGTAGTCAAAGAAAAACCACTCCAAGGAAATGGAGCTACTCATGAGGAGATAACATCAAGAAAACCAAGGGAACCTGATTTCTCTCTTTCATAATAAAAGAAAAATGTGATTTCTAATGAGGAGAAAGAATTACTGGCCAGGCTGGTGTACTAGCATTTTTAATCACCGTGTTTCTTTTTTTTTGAGACGGAGTTTCGCTCTTGTTACCCAGACTGGAGTGCAATGGCGCAATCTCGGCTCACCGCAACCTCCGCCTCCTGGGTTCAGGCAATTCTCCTGCCTCAGCCTCCTGAGTAGCTGGGATTACAGGCACGTGCCACCATGCCCTGCTAATTTTTTGTATTTTTAGTAGAGACGGGGTTTCACCATGTTGACCAGGTTGGTCTCGATCTCTCGACCTTGTGATCCACCCACCTGGGCCTCCCAAAGTGCTGGGATTACAGGCTTGAGCCACCGCGCCCGGCCTAATCACCGTGTTTTGATAATGAGACAACAGCCTCTTCCTGAGACTCAGCATATGTTCAGATATGGAACATACCTTAAATATTAAAAAAAAAAGTTGAAATATTTCCTTATTATTATGTAGCCTAATTCTGCTGAAACTAGTCATTACTATTATTATTATTTTTATTTCATGTCTTGCCTCAATAAGTTTCCCAACTCTTATGGCTAACTCCTTCAAATTGACTTCAATTGTCACATTTTGGGGACCTTGTCCCTGACTGATCCTTATCCTGAACTGGATATGTGAACCTCTTACAGCTTCTCCTATTAGCCTGTACCCATCTGTATCACTGATTAAGCTCTGCTCTACCATAATGATTAGGTTGCTGATCCTTCCACCTTTTTTGACTCCCCATGTTGTAATCTCCGGGGAATTAGCATTGGTTTGTTTTGCTTTCCTGCAATGTTAAAGAGAACACCTGCCCCTCCTTTGACATTCAACTAATGGTGAATAAAATGATAAAGTCCTTACAAAACAACTTACCCCTATACATACCAACATGAGTATCTATACTGTTTATATTGCATATTTGGGTATCTATTAACCTCTGTTTTTGCTTTTATCATAAACACCTTTCAGAAAAGGAAATAAATCAGACTGTGAAAAAAAGGAGTAATTATTTTTTATACCCCATATCATACAATCTTCAAGACTTTTAGGTAGAAAGTTCAGAGATTGATATTATTTTACTAGAGCCTTAGATCTGCATTCAAGTGAGTGTTTAATACTCTTCCGTTTCCGATAATAAAAATGCTTTGCCAGTTCTAGAAAACAGGAAAATTAATGTAGATAGGTAGCAGTTAATTATGACATGGGAAGTTAATACAAGAAAGCCTAGGCCGGGCGCGGTGGCTCAAGCCTGTAATCCCAGCACTTTGGGAGGCAGAGGCGGGTGGATCACGAGGTCGAGAGATCGAGACCATCGTGGTGAACATGGTGAAACCCCGTCTCTACTAAAAATACAAAACATTAGCTGGGCATGGTGGCATGTGCCTGTAATCCCAGCTACTCAGGAGGCTGAGGCAGGAGAATTGCTTGAACCCAGGAGGCGGAGGTTGCGGTGAGCCGAGATCGTGCCATTGCACTCCAGCCTGGGTAACAAGAGCGAAACTCCGTCTCAAAAAAAAAAAGAAAAAAAAAAGAAAGCCTGTAGTGAAAGAGTATTATAATTAAGACAGAGAAATTAAAACAGCATAGGATTTTCTACCTTTCTCTTCATTACTAGGCAGGAATGACCAATTAGGTCACATATGACATAATCAATTTCATAAATCATAAGAGTGCCTTTTTCTTATTAAGAATGTTCCCTCAGAGTGTAAGTTCATTATGTTATAAATAAGATGCACTTGCTTCTTTCACAGATAAATAGTCTTAAAGGGTGAAGTACAAGGTTTGAAATCACTGTTGTTAATTAAAGGTATATGACTTACAGTGTGTGCCTCTTCTTGATTCTGACTCTTTTTCCACGAGCAGTTTACAACCCTGAGAACATCTTTAGCTAGTGAATATAAAATATATATATATGCAGGTACCTACATTGAAGACTTAATTCTACTTACTGGCATTTAAAAACTAAGTAAAATCTCAGTTCAATCTTTGACGTTTTAATAGTAGTTGTGCCCAAATAGGAGGTGTCGGCAATATAGTTTATTTCAACATAATCATATTCTTCTGAACATAAACTTTGCTTAACTACCTGTCACTTTTCAGAAGCTTCCAATGAAACATCGGAAACCAAGTTTTGCTCTTGAATACTTGTGTTTTAAATAGTCAAATGATTAGAATTGATTCTCACATACTACTTTTTTGCTGGTTTTGCCAACTTCTTTTTTTATTCAGCTTATATATATGTCATGTAACAGTGAAAAAACTCCAAAGTGAGACTACTCCACACAGTCAGTATCTTTCCCTGTTGAACAATATAATCGGTCGGCTCTCTATTTGCCAAGCTTGGCTGAAACAAAGCACTGATTGGGCAGCTGTGAAAATGTATAATGCCACTAATTGTGACTGACAGCAAAATTAAGTTGAAGATGGGGCTGAGGGTGAGGTGGGTAGTCCAATGTAGACGATTAGCCTAAACAGAACCTCTCATTAACCCCATAGGACATTGAGCAAATTTAACAGGTAAAATTGGGATTTTTTTCTTACAAGGAGTCCACATTCTCTATACATCATTATATAAGAAAATTATGTAGAAATTATTTAAATATCATAATCAAATGGATTATTAGAGGATGGGTTTATGTGGTTAAAACAGGCCACATTTTGATATGTAACAATAAACCAACTCTTATTTTTTTGTTTTTTGAAATATATATATATTTGTACTTTTTTGACTTTTTGAAAGAAATCTGTCCTATGAAATACTCCTTGTAACTTCACCTAATAGCAATGCTTCCAAAATAGGCATGGAAACTTCCTTGCATAAACTTAGGTAAATATCTTTCTAATATTTGAAGACTTGACCTGCCAATATTTAATGACTCAATCAACTAATAAATATTTATGTAGTATCTATACTTTTTTAGCATCATATATATGTATATATATACATACATATATGTATGTATATATATGTATATATATACACACATATATATGTGTGTATATATATATATATGTATGTGTGTATATATATATATATAAAATGAAGCATAGAATGTATTTGCAATATAAACTGCTTTACTCAAAATAGTACATTTAACTGTTAAATTCTTATAAAAATTCTGGTAATTAAATATGGTGCTATAGTATCTAACAGTGTTTAGATACTATAATTAAACACTATTAGATACTATAGTACCATATTTAATTACCAGAATTTTTAATCAATATGGTGATTAAATATGGTGCTATAGTATGTAATCACAAAGATGTGTTATAGAAAACAAGACGCTCTGCACAAAGGGGATCTGGGGCCAGGTAAATTTGGGAAATACCTTATATGTGAAGATTTAAAGTATGTATTACCATTAGCTTATATACAGACATACAAATAGTCTACAAACATGAAAAACTATTTATCTTGTTTAACAATCAAGAAGATGAAAATTAAAGGTCAGGCACGGTGGTTCAAGCCTGTAATCCCAGCACTTTGGGAGGCCCAGGTGGGTGGATCACGAGGTCAAGAGATCGAGACCATCCTGGTCAATATGGTGAAACCCCGTCTCTACTAAAAATACAAAAAAGTAGCTGGGCATGGTGGCACATGCCTGTAATCCGAGCTACTCAGGAGGCTGAGGCAGGAGAATTGCCTGAACCCAGGAGGCGGAGGTTGCGGTGAGCCGAGATCGCGCCATTGCACTCCAGCCTGGGTAACAAGAGTGAAACTCCATCTTAAAAAAAAAAAAAAAAAAAAAAGAAGTTGAAAATTAAAATAATTTTTTTCACCGATTATATAATCATTGATAGAAAAAGAAGACAATCTTCAGAGTTGACAAGGTAGGAGGGAAATGAAAATGCCAATTTATAGAATGGACAAGCTGGGCTGGTGGTTTTGTAAACTGGTACAGCTTTCTGGCTGAAAGGATATGTCAAAAATATGTGCACATTTTGAACCAGCAATCATTTACACACACACATACATACACACACACACATACACACACACACACACCCTCTCACTCACTCTAGGTTTGAAATTCTTTTCTGGGTTATATTAAAACTATGTGGTGGAATAGAATACTTTCTTTTCTTTTTGCTTATTTATACTTTCTACTTAATTCAAAACCAAAGTTTTAAAAAGAGATATAAAATTTCTTGAAAAAAATATCTGAAATTACTTAATGTAAATCCACATAGTATACTTTCAAATCCTTCTTTTTTTAAAAAAACAACTGAAATAAACCAAAGCAGAAACTATTCAATCCTATGATATTTTTAGCAGTCAGTATTTTGAACCTCATAGAATTTATTGATATAGAAGCCAAGAAACTGTGTGAATACAGGTACTGAAAACCAAGTGAACAAAACTAAAGACAATATAAACAAAGAACAGTTCAGACAACTCTCAAATGTTTTATCATTCAGCTCACAAAGCCAAATGTGTGCCTCAATTTGTCGCAATGGAGGAGAGTGCTAACTTATTATTTGAAGAAACCAGTTGAGGTGAATGGACAGTCACAGAAACATCAAGCTGATGTCAAAAGATGCCAATTTTCAACATAATACAATGCTGAATTATTTTATTTTCTTATAGTACTTGTAATTTTATTATTTTAATATTCATTGTTTTAAAACAATATATCCTTAAATATAGAATCCTTATTATTCCAAAGGTACAGGTAAAAATAGTTACACACTATTACCACTATTTGAAAGTAAATCTAGAGAAGAAAGGCTAATTGAGAAGGGGGGCACTATTTACAGATTTGGATTAAAATAGATCTGTAAAGAAAATAGAACACGGCCAGGTGTGGTGGTTCATGCCTGTAATCCCAGCACTTTGGGAGGCCGAGGTGGGTGGATCACGAGGTCAAGAGATCGAGACCACACTGACCAACATAGTGAAACCTCGTCTCTATTAAAAATACAAAAATTATCTGGGCGTGGTGGTGCATGCCTGTAGTCCCAGCCACTCAGCTACTCGGGAGGCTGAGGCAGGAGAATTGCTTGGAGCTGGGAGGTGAAGGTTGCAGTGAGCCAAGATCGCGCCACTGCACTCCAGCCTGGCGTCTGGCAACAGAACAAGACTCTGTCTCAAAAAAAAAAAAAAAAAAAGAAAAAGAAAAAGAAAAGAAAAGAAAACAGAACACGATAGGTTCAATAGAAATTGGCAATGATGCTATCCCCTGAAACGCAAAGAGGAGATATACATTAAGAGTATCCATTTGTTCCATTGATGCCTAGTTTATTGAGAGTTTTTAGCATATAATAAAAGCTATTTACAACAAACCCACAGCCAATATCATACTGGATGGGAAAAACTGGAAGCATTTCCTTTGAAAACTGGCACTAGACAAGGGTGTCCTCTCTCACCATTCCTATTCAACATAGCATTGGAAGTTCAGAGCAATCAGGCAAAAAAAAAAAAAAAAAAAAAAAAAGAAAAGAAATAATGAGTATTCAATTAGAAAAAGAGGAAGTCAAATTGTCTCTATTTGCAGATGAAATGATTGTATATTCAGAAGATCCCATTGTCTTAACCCAAAACCTCCTTAAGATGATAAGCATCTTCAGCAAATTCTCAGGACACAAAATCAATGTGCAAAAACCACAAGCATTCCTATACACCAATAACGAATAAATAAACAAAAACAGAGAGCCAAACCATGAGCAAACTCCCATTCACAATTGCTACAGAGAATAAAGTACCTAGAGATACAACTAACAGAGGACCTCTTCAAGAACTACAAACCACCACTCAAGGAAATAAGAGAGGACACAAACAGATGGAAAAACATTCCATGTTCATGGTTCAGAAGAATGAATATCATGAAAATGACCATACTGTCCAAAGTAATTTATAGATTCAATGCTATCACCATCAAGCTACCACTGACCTTCTTCACAGAACTAGAAAAGACTACCTTAAATGTCATATGAAACTAAAAGAAAGCCTGCAAAACCAAGATAATCTTAAGCAAAAAAGAACAAAGCTGGAGGCATCATGCTACCTGACCTCGAACTATACTACAAGGCTACAGTAATCAAAACAGCATGGTACTGGTACCAAAACAGAGATACAGACCAATGGAACACAACAGAGGCCTAGGAAGTAATGCCACACATCTACAACCATCTGATCTTTGGCAAACCTTACAAAAACAAGCAATGAGGAACAGATTTCCTGTTTAATAAATGGTGTTGGGAAAACTGGCTAGCCATGTGCAGAAAGCTGAAACTGGACGCCTTCCTTACACTGTATTCAAAAATTAACTCCATGTGGATTAAAGATTTAAACATAAGACCTAACACCATAAAAACTCTAGAAGAAAACCTAGGCAATACCATTCAGGACATAGGCACAGGCGAGGACTTCATGACTAAAACACCAAAAGCATTGGCAACAAAAGCCAAAATAGACAAATGAGATGTAATTAAACTTAAGAGCTTCAACAAAGCAAAAGAACCATTAGAGTGAATCGGCAACCAACAGAATGGAAAAAATTTTTTGCAAGCTACCCATCTGACAAGAGGGCTAATATCTAGAATCTACAAATAACTAAAACAAATTTACAAAAAAAATTAAAAACCCATCAAAAAGTCGGTGAAGGATATCAACAGACACTTTCCAAAAGAAGACATTTACGTGGCCAACAGACATATAAAAGAATGCTCATCCATCACTGGTCATTAGAGAAATGCAAATCTAAACCACATTGAGATACCATCGCATGCCAGTTAGAATAGTAATCATTTAAAAATCTGGAGACAACTGATGCTGGAGAGGATGTGGAGAAATAGGAATGCTTTTACACTGTTGGTTGGAGTGTAAATTAGTTCAACTATTGTGGAAGACAGTGTGGCGATTCCTCAAGGATCTAGAAATAGAAATACCATTTGACCCACCAATCCCATTACTGGGTATACACTCAAAGGATTATAAATTTTTCTATTATAAGGACACATGCACACGTACATTCACTGTGGCACTGTTTACAATAGAAAAGACTTGGAACCAACCCAAATGCCCATCAATGATAGACTGGATAAAGAAAATGTGGCATGGGTACACCATGGAATACTATGCAGCCATAGAAAAGGTTGAGTACATGTCCTTTGCAGGAACATGGATGAAGCTGCAAACCATCATTCTCAGCAAACTGACACAAGAACAGAAAACCAAACACCACATGTTCTCACTCATATGTGAGTGTTGAACAATGAGAATACATGGACAGAGGGAGGGGAACATCATATACTGAGGTCTGTTGCAGGGTGGAGGGCTAGGGAAGGGGTAACAGGGGGTGAGGAGATTGGGGAGGGATAACATTAGGAGAAATATCCAATGTAGGTGACAGGGGGATGGATGCAGCAAACTACCATGGCATGTGTATACCAAGTAACAGTCCTGCATGCTCTGAACATGTACCCCAGAACTTAAAGTGTATACACTTTAAGTTCTGGGGTACATGTGCAGTGTGCAGAACTTTATATATATATATATATATATATATATATATATATAAAGAGTAGGCATTTGTGTCTGCTTTTAAAAGTCTACCTAATTAAAAAAATATATGCTCACTGTAACTCTTGCCATGGTATGTATTTTCATTTAAAACCAACTTAAGGGAGACAGCAGACTACTGTAGTGACCTAAGAGCATATGAGAGTAACTCAAAATAATAAAGTAAAAATTTAAGACTGATAAGAATAATACATATGAATATTATTTTTAGAATTACATAAATAGGGAATGTCTTGAAATAATATCTCCAAGAGTGCCAAAAAAATAGAAGTGCTATATCATGTAATCATAATTTAAATTTGAAATGCATTTTTAATGTAGAGAAATATTTTATTACCTAGATTATTATCTGATCCAAATCTCACCGAAACTCTCTATATATGTATATCTGTATTTAAGAAATATTATAATAATGTGTCAGGTATTTCTATCTTCTCACTATGTGATCCAATACAGTAGCCACTAGACACACACGACTTTTTAAATTTAAGTTTAAATATCTTCAAATCAAATGAAAGTAAACATTAAGTACCTCAGTCACACTAGCCATATTTCAAGTGCTCAATAACCACATAGGGCTAGTGATTCCTTTGTTGGACAATGCGGATATAGAATATACTCATCGTTATAGAACATTCAATGAACAAGGTTACACAGAATACTTGGGAGAGAACAACACATGGCCTCTGAAGCAGCTTGTAGGCTGTGTAAGAAAATCCTCTATCAGTAAACAAGGTGTAACCCTGTACACAGTCTCTGGTTATGGTCTATAGTGTGGTGAATCAGATCAGAAATGGTTCCCCCATTTTATAGACTAAGGTCTATTTCAGAGAAAGAAAATGCCTTCCCTAAGGTCATACACTTAGTACATGGCAGACCCATGGGCAGAATCTAAGTCTGAGATCTCTGGTAGTCACAGATCACACTCCTGGGGGAAAAAAAGAAGCTATATAGCTTCCATCTAAAATATAACTGAACATAACTCACTATAAGTTCAAAACAAAAATTGTTATAATTTTTCTTAACCTTTTTTTCTGTAACTATAGCACCAAAAACTATAGCTTGCCACTCACTTAATTTTATTTAAATTAGATATAAACAATCTTCTAAAATATTTTGTACTGAATTTTAGACAACTGATCAAGGATAACTAGATTGATCAATATGGTTATTGTGTTAAGAGTAGAGCAAAAATTCAGTAAATCAATCATTAAAAAGTTTACTTAATGAGTTAGATAACTTGGGTGAATGTGTTTCAATGGTCAAGGTAATCAGTGTCCGATGCCTGGCATATATACAGTAAACATGGAGTTTAATGGACTTTAACTTACTCTACTGTAATCAGAAAATATTAGACATAAAGCAATACTTTTAGGATATTTTTGACATATATGGAAAGAAAATGATTACTGGATTGGTTTGAGCATAAAAAGCACTTTGAGAAATGGCACTTTGTTAATGGCAAATAATTTTGAAAGACTAAGAGTCTTGAATTTACTTTAAAGTTTCTTTTGCCAATGAGATTCCTTAGTCTGACTTCCCTAGAAAAAGTTCATAGTATAACCATATTACCCTTTATTAAAAACAAAATACTTGTACCTGAGTTAAAACACATTGTCTGATTTATCCTCTTTGTCCAGATGATCACATCCTGCAAGGCCAAGTAGAAGAGAACACTCATACCTACCCTTCATCCACGTATCCCTAGATAATCATTCATCATCTTCCCCTTCTGCCCAACTCAAAGACTAGCCCTTACAGTATTCTGTTGTCAATTAGAATTTTATTGTGAAATGTGCTATCTTCTATCGTCAAACAATTTCAGAGTAGGAGAGACCTAAAAGGTCATAAATGACTCTAACACTTCTCTGCATATATCTGCCTATAAGAAATGCCACAGTAAGGCCTGTCTTAGTTACATCGACGTTCCCGTAGGAACAGACTTGGGAAGTTTATACAGGAACCCCCAGGCAGTCTGCAGGCAACAAGAGAAAAGCTTGCATCACTATAACCCTGTGAGGGTCTTTCTGGTTCTTGATCCGTAGTTTGGAGTCAGCCTCAAGAAACAGCAGGCTAAGAGGTTGGTGCAGTGTACGTTAAAACAGCAAAACTTTTCCCTCTAATATATGGCCAAGATCATGGCTTTAAATTTTCATGACAGCCTTACTGGTAAGCAGACTTTCTTTGGGTTGTATTTTTAATACTAGGGAAAGAAAAAGTAACTCAAATCCTCTTTGATAGGAATCAAAACTACCACAGCCAAGTAAATTAAATTAATAAGCAAAATTTGTGCTCTAAACTTTGCAGCTCTGTAAGCCACAGTACAAGGCTGCTTAGGTAGTGAAATGTGGCATCAGAGTATGCATTTTGTAACATGTATATAGTAGATTATCATGAATATTTGTTGCTTACATTAGTGTAGTTTAAATAAAATATTACAGAACTATTGACTTCTGGTTTAGTATAAAAGAATAAGCACCCAAGTTCACCTCCCTTCTCTCTCTTTTTAAAACAATAAAACTACTAGTGTTGGGGGGAAAAAAGAAAAAAGAAAAAAAGAAAAGGTACCAGGAGAAGACCAGATTGAAAGTGAACAGATGAAAGGGACTAGGTTGACAAACAAAGAGTATGGAAAAACGCAGCCTAAAATATCAGTAGTAAGCTCTTACTTCCCAGGAAACATAAAGGGCAAAGGGTGGGCCATGGTACAATCATCAGGGGAATTAATTAAAATCCACCATTGAGAATGGGCAGGCTGGTAAAACACATACTCCTCCCACACCCTCACCACTTAATAGAGCAAGCTTTCTCACAGAAATGGCTTTTGCCCCCAGGATAAAGTCTGAGAAGTGCATTATTAGTCTAAGAAAACAAACCATCTGTCTGGAGAAAGCACCCAATGTGGGTTGAGGGATGAGAAAGATAAGCAGAGCAGAGTTTAGCCTTAACTCTCAACTTCAATTACAGATTTACTAATTAAGTCAGCCATCCCAGAGTAACACTGTCTAGGCAATGGTGTGCTTAATCCTGTAGTGAAGACCTTAAGGTGAAGCCTGTCTACCAACACATCACCTTTTTAAGGGAGAAACTTATTTTCTGAAGAAATCTAAACAAATCATGCAGAATATTTACTTCACATACTAATCATATTAATAAGGCTACTCCATATATTGAATCAACAACCAAAAAACATTAGATATTTGAAAAAAAGCTAATAGCATAAAAAATAACGAAAAGTTAACAAATGTACCAAGTGGCAAGTGATGAAGCAGACAATTCAGGGAACAGAAGAAAGCCTTAAGAATTTTGCAATTTGTATCTTAGGAAAGATTTTAATGGCTTTATAAAATAAAAGTAGCTTGATGACTATTTTTTTTTCTTAAAAAGCTATCATTTAGAGAAGAAAATCAACAGATAGAAAAAATATATATTCAAGTTTTTTTTTCTGAGTAATAAAGGTAACCACCAGAAGAACTTAATAGAATTAGCAAAAGTTGGTGGTGATGAAAAATCACTAAATCCCTACTCTTTTTATAGCAGAGAGTTACCATATTCTATCTATAGTTGATCAATTAAGAAATAGAAGCAGTATTTTTCACATAATAAATGCTGCAGGAAATCAGTGGAAGCAATCAGTTAACTGGCAGGAAGAAGACATTGCTCTAATTTAGTTTATTGTTAAGGGTTTGTGTACAGACACAGCCAAAATGTCCTGTTTAAGAAACATCTGCAGGACTCCTTTCAGTTCATGGATTGGTACATAAACTAGTATATAGTCAGTATGCTTGGATATATTCAATATGCTTCGATATCTTTCTAAAGACAAATCCAACTAGGAACCATTCACTTGTTTATTGTTGAATGCTCCCAGAAAAGCAATTCTCTTCTGAGCACAAAAAGCAGTATTATAAAGAAAATAACGAATTGTTAAGTTTCTTGTGGGCAGAGAGTATTTTGTTTTCCATTTTCAAGAGACCTAAAGAGATAAAAACTATAAAAGGTGTTTTCTTCTGGGGCTGAAGAAGAAAAGCCACTTATCATTTTGGAGCATTTTATATACACTTTTTAAGCACTCAGGTATTATTTGATTTCTTTATTTAAAAAAAAATCTAATTTAACAGTAGGGCTGAGTAGGTGGTTAGAAAACTAAATGTGCTTAAAATAAATATTAAAGGCACTTTAAAATGAGGATGAGAATGTCAGAATCATCAATAAGGCACTAAGAAAGGTAGATTTAATTATCTATTATTCACCCAAGTAGCAGCTGTTTGAACTTTGAGAAACTATTGCAGAAGTAGTGTGAGAATGGTCTCCTCTTCCTATACAGTTTAGGAAATACTTCTGTATTTTTACCCATTAGTTCCTTTCCTAAAAGTACTGTATTATTCACATATTTTTAAAAATACTGACCATATGAATTTGTATAACCTAAAATGAATTAGCCACAACTTTCCAGTTTTAAAAATTACTATATTTTTATGTATTTGGATTTGGTTTATTCAAAGAATTGAAGCTGAAACTTAGTAAGAATAATAAACATGTAGAATTTTTTAAATGAGTTAAATAATGATTTAAGACTTGGAACCAACCCAAATGCCCATCAGTGATAGACTGGATAAAGAAAATGTAGCACATATACACCATGGAATACTATGTAGCCATAAAAAAGAACGACGGGGCATGGATGAAGCTGGAAGCCATTATTCTCAGCAGACTAACACAGGAACAGAAAACCAAACACTACAAGAACATAGGAACAGAAAACCAAACACCACATGTTCTTGCTCATAAGTAGAAGTTGAACAGTGAGAACACATGGACACGGGGTTGGGGGAGGGCGGGAATCACACTCCAGGGCCTGTTGGGGGCAGGCAGGGAAGGTGAGTGAGAACATTAGAACAAATATCGAATGCATGCAGGGTTTAAAAGCTACATGACAGGTTGATAGGTGCAGCAAACCACTATGACATATGTAGACCTATGCAACAAACCTGCACGTTCTGCACTTGTATCCCAGAACTTAAAGTAAAAATGTTTAAAAAAAGAAATGGTACATACAAATAAATGAATAAATAAATAATGAGTACCTACTAAACTCAGCTTTAAATAGTAATGGTTAATTTGGCTTTATTAATGCTAGTGCTAGTAGTACTTTGCTAGTATAACTACCTTTACTAGTACAAAGTACATTTTTATAAGTGCACTGCAACAGCATGAAATTTTGTACTAGATCAAAATAAGTTATTTACAGTAAGCAATGTTGTTTAAAATATAATTAAGCATTAATTAGAAAAAAAAACTACTGTTTGGAATCTTGACATCTTGATATTTTTCAAATGACTGTTTTGAGGGAAAGCTCTCTACAAAAATCTCAGTTAAAATGGAAATGTACCCAGTGAAATATTGATATATATTGCCATTTCAGAATAAAGAAACATAAATAATTGAAATCATATAATATCTGGAAGCACCTTATTTATTTTAAAAATAATTTATTTAATTAGTAAAAATTAAATAAAAGCAAATAGTAAAGCCACAACACTACAGGTCATTATTAAATATATTATAAGATTCAAATAGTATTAAAATCTGTGTGCATATTCAATGCATAAATTAAAGCTATCAGGCATTCCACAAAGTGTCATTTAACAAACTACAATAAGGCATTTATAAATGGAATCTTAATGAAAGTGTAAAATTACTAAAATACTTCCAATAAATCATATTACAGTAAATATTTTATCTTCCTACATACTACAAATAACCTCTTTATTCCTGAAATAAAAAGAAACCAGAGATATTTGACAAGACCAATCAGATTGATTATACATATTTAGTCTCCAATAAGTATAAAACTCTTTTTAGGCTGGGCGTGATGGCTCATGCCTGTAATTTCAGCACTTTGGGAGGCTGAGGCAGGTGGATCACAAGGTCAGGAGTTTCAGACCAGCCTGACCAGCCTCAGGCGGCTGAGGCAGGAGAATTGCTTGAACCCAGGAGGTGGAGGTTGCAGTGAGCCAAGATTGTGCCACTGCACTCCAGTCTGGGCAACAGAGCGAGACTCTGTCTCAAATAACAACAACAACAACAACAACAACAACAACAACAACAACAAATTTTTAAACTTCATACTATTAAGTTCTTAACAGTATAGTTCTTAATTAGTTCAATCATTGTATCTATCTGATATTCAGGAGTTACCAGCTGAAAAATTTAGTCAAGCAAATTAGTTTTATTTTGCAGGAAAAACTCCAAAAATCTTACATTAATGAAATTATCTTGTTTTAAACTGAATTTATCCAAAACGATCGGTTTGTGCAGACAGTTTTGTCTTACGTTACACATACACACACCCCAACCAACCAACCAAACACATAGCTGAAAATTATGCTGAATATATTCATGGACCATGAGTTAATATGGTAACACAATCCTAAAATTGTGTTTCCTCAGACTTTTAATAATTACATTAAACATTGCAGCAAAATAGAAAGATTCTAATTATTTCTTTAAATAAATATTTATTTAGGCCAGGCGCGGTGGCTCAAGCCTGTAATCCCAGCGCTTTGGGAGGCCGAGGTGGGTGGATCACGAGATTGAGAGATCGAGACCATCCTGGTCAACATGGTGACACCCCGTCTCTACTAAAAATACAAAAAATCAGCTGGGCATGGTAGCACGTGCCTGTAATCTCAGCTACTCAGGAGGCTGAGGCAGGAGAACTGCCTGAACCCAGGAGGCGGAGGTTGCGGTAAGCCGAGATTGCGCCATTGCACTCCAGCCTGGGTAACAAGAGCAAAACTCCGTCTCAAAAAAAAAAAAAAAAATTTATTTAAATGATAAATGTATTTGCATACTATCTTGTAGCATGTTCACATAAATTTTAAAACAATAGAGTAGAATGTTTTCATTTTCATTTTTTATACATATTTTTTGAGATGGGGGTCTCACTCTGTCACTCAGGCTGGAGTGCAGTAGTGCAATCTCAGCTTACTGCAAACTGTGCCTCCCAAGTTCAAGCAATTCTTCCACTTCGGCCTCCCAAGTAGCTGGGACCACAAGCACAGGCCACCACGCCTGGCTAGTTTTTTGTATTTTTGGTAGAGACCAGTTTTCACTATGTTGGCCAGGCTGGTCTTTAACTCCTGGCTAGCAGTGATCCGCCCACCTTGGCTTCCCAAAGTGCTATGATTCAGTGGGGCGATCGGCTAACTGCAACCTCAGCCTCTCAGGTTAAAGGGATTCTCCTGCCTCAGCCTCCCAAGTAGCTGGGATTACAGGCGTGTGTCACCATGCCCAACTAATTTTTGCAGTTTCAGTAGAGGCAGGGTTTCACCATGTTGGCCAGGTGGATCTTGCTCGAACTCCTGACCTCAAATAATCTGCCTGCCTTGGTCTCCCAAAGTGCTACAGGCCTGAGCCACCATGCCTGGTGAAAGCAAAGTTTTTCAACTATGGACTCCAAAAGCTAAGTGCTTATTTGTGTCTTTCTGTTGTTATTTATTTCTTCATTATTTATTTTTGTTTTCCTTACACTTTAGTTCCAATTTCATGAACGGCAAGAAAAGAAGTGTTTTTGTATCTTGGCATATGTTCGTATCCGTAGTACTTAAGGCAGATTTAGGCAAATATGTCTAAGGGCAGTTTCAGTAGTTGGTTTATTGGGTTTCTCTTAAAGTTTAAAACTGACAATACAGTAAAAGAGAAACTATCATAATATTTCTACATATAATTCTCTCCTGTTACATGATCTGTTTTCTCTAAATGCTTTTTCTAAAAAGTGAAAAGCTTTAATTACCAAAAATTAACCAATTACTTAAAAAAGTCAAAATCTTAATGTATCTAAATGTTTCATAAAATAATTTATGTTCTTTAGATTTATGCTAATCTATCTGAACTCTCTGAGGAAAGGGAAAGAACACTCGCATTGTGACCGTGTTATCAGAGTCTTTTATGAGAAAACAGTAGCTAAGTTTTAACTCTATTAAGCAGTTATTCTCTTAGCTAATAGTATCATCAACTATAACAAACGTGGTGAGATCAAAGCTGTCACATCTAGAAAATTTTAACAGCGATAAGCACACCCTTTCCTCATTTCACATGGCTCGTCCTAGAAGCAGGAATCCCTAAAAGGTGATACTCAAAGCTCGAATTCAGGTGTTGTTACACTGCAGGAGGAGGACACAATGGCAGTTACAAACTATAAACAGACAACATATAAGAGAGTTAACAGTCTAACAGCAAGTTTACTCATCTTTAAATTTCTACCCAATTCAGGGGAAAAAGGATTTCTAGTCTTTCTAAAGATTAACGACCTCCCTCTGTGGCCTTAATGGCATCACCCTCCTCCCATCATCTTTCAGTTTCAATACTTTCTTTTCCCTCTTGCATTTTAAATCTTTTAATCACTACTGTCGCCATCTCCCCTCCACTAAGATCTTTCTCAATTCTGCTTTTGTCTCAAGCCACCGTCCTATCATTTTCCCCTTTACCAGCATTTTTCCTGAAAGACTAATGTCTACTATTTGTAATTACTATGTACTCCCTGCTCAGTGACCATTCGAATCACTGCTATACAGTATATTCTACTGAAAACACTCTTGTCAAATGTAATGACTTTCTTCATGTCCTATCCACAGTCGTAAATGCACATTTCAGTCTTTAATAATCTAACCACTCTTAGATTTTAAAAAATCTCTTTCGGAGGTTTCCAGGGATTAGGGGGAGGAAGGAATGAACATGGAAAACACAAAGGATTTTTAGGGCAGTGAAAACTCTGTATGATTCTACAATGGTAGATACATATAATCATATATTTGTCCAAACCCATAGAATGTACAACACGAAGAGTGAACCCTGATATAATCTATGGACTCAAGAAGATACTCGTGTCAATATAGGTGCATCAGTGGTAGAAATGTACCACTCTGGTCAGGACGTTTATAATAGGAGAGGCTATGTATGTAGGAGGTATATGAGAAATCTGTAATTCTCTGTTTTGCTGCGAACCTAAAACTAATCTAACAACAAAAAAAGTCTTAATTAAAAACAAGATGGCCAGGCACAGTGGCTCACATCTGTAAGCCCAGGAGTTCAAGACCAGCCTGGGCAATGATGAAATCCCATCTCTACAAAAAATAAAATAAAAAAAAAGAAATCAATCATATGATTCAGGAGACTGAGGAGGGAGAATTGCTTAAGCCCAGGAGGCAGAAGTTGCAGGGAGCAGAGACTGTGCCACTGCACTCCAGCCTGGGTGACAGAGCCAGTCTCCATTTCAAAATAAATAAGAAGAATAAAGAGAAAAGATACTAGCAACAAATATGTATGTATGTATGTATGTATGTGTGTGCGTATGCATGTGTTAATGTGTGTGTATCTTCTATTGGCCTTTGACTGCTGGTTCCTGGTTCTCTACTGTTAAGAGATTCACGTTCTTTGCTGGCTCATTATTCCTTTACCCGGTGTCTTGTCTTGCAACTTCTCTGTGCTATCTTACTCTTTAGGATCTCCTTCAAAATTATGGGTCTCTAGTCTCCTGTACATTATATGACTTCCAAAAATGCATCATCTCCAACTCAGTGCTAACTGCTTACTGAACACACAGATATTTCACTTCTCAACAAAACTGACTGGCATTTTCAACTTCCTACTGCCTATGGTCAAATCCGCCAAATATAGATAACCAGGCATAAAATTACAGAAATCTCAATTTCTTGTTTTTCTATATGTCAACATGCTATTACAAATCAGTTCCTTCCTTCCTTCCTACCTTCCTCTCTCTCTTTCTTTCTTTCTTTGACAGAGTCTTGCTCTGTTGTCCAGGTTGGAGTGCAGTGGCACAATCTCTGCTCTCTGCAACCTCTGCCTCCCAGGTTCAAGTAATTCTCCTGTCTTAGCCTCTCAAGTAGCTGGGACTATGGCCACCACGCCCAACTAATTTTTGCATTTTTAGTAGAGATAGGGTTTCATCATGTTGATCAGGCTGGCCTTGAACTCCCAACCTCAAGTGATCCACCCGCCTCAGCTTCCGAAAGTGCTGGGATTACAGGTGACCACACCTGACCTTCTTTCTTAAATGTGTCTTATTTCCTTCTCCTGTCCTTTTGCTACTTAATATGGTGATGCCCGGTTTTCTTCTGACAACACACTCTAACCGGACACATAGAGTCCAGTATTTTTTCTCATTCTAGTGACTGCTTTCTATTGCTCTGAGGATATCTTAAGTAGGATGATCTGGTTATGTTACATGAACTTCCTTACTCAAAATCTTACAGAATATTTAAGGTCCTTTTAAAAAGTCACTTAAAACTTCAAATTCTGGCATTAGACCATATAATCAGACACTACATATGCCAATAAAATTCTCTTTTTAGAAAACTTCACCTCAAATAAACCTCTCCTAACTACTTGTCTTTAATTTCCCAGTACAATGATTGAATCTCTCCTTAGAGTGCATAGATTTTTGAGTCCTAAATTATGTATTTCCCATTTTTATAGTCTAAATTTCTCAAATGTAGGTGATTACTCAGCATTTTACTGAAAATGCTGCTTAGCAACATGAGATATCCATAATATATGCTTAGTGAATATGTGTTGAGTGGAACTGAGTATCAAGGTAGTTACATAAGAATAATTCTAAAAATGTGAGTTAGACAAGTACAGAGATACAATATTTAAAAAGGAATTAATCAATGTGAGCTGTGTTGGTGAAAAAGCATTCATGTGCAACAGTAACTGAGTTGGGGCTTGCATAACCTGCAGAATTTCATACACAGAAAAGAAAAGGAAACAAGCTACTGGAGGGGATAGAAAAAAAATGGAATATGGTATGTCTGAGAACAGAAGCAGAAGGTAGGGAAAGAAAAGAGCCCTGTTGCCTCCAGAAAAGGAGACAGTCACAGTAGCAAAACTGTATGTGCCAATTAACAACGTTAGAATTGATGGTTCCCAGATACTTATCTAGGACTGATCTAGAATCACAATTTCTCAAAAAAATTCTGTAACCTCTGTGCTTATTTCTATCACTAGTGCTATGAATATATTTTATGGGATAAAAATTTTTTATGTTACGAACTTAGTATCTTTATCTGGTCAATCCAAGCATCTATCCTGGTCTTTATCTATTGAGTGTCCAATATTTAAATATAAGACTTAAAAGTATTGTCTTACTTCCCTTTCTTAGAATTTCAAGATCAAGCCGGGCGCGGTGGCTCAAGCCTGTAATCCCAGCACTTTGGGAGGCTGAGGCGGGTGGATCATGAGGTCAAGAGATCGAGACCATCCTTGGTCAACATGATGAAACCCCGTCTCTACTAAAAATACAAAAAATTAGCTGGGCACAGTGGCACATGCCTGTAATCCCAGCTACTCAGGAGGCTGAGGCAGGAGAATTGCCTGAACCCAGGAGGCGGAGGTTGCGGTGAGCCGAGATCGCGCCATTGCACTCCAGCCTGGGTAACAAGAGCGAAACTCCGTCTCAAAAAAAAAGAATTTCAAGATCAGATGCCCATCAATGATAGACTGGACAGGGAAAATGTGGCACATATACATCATGGAATACTATGCAGCCATAAAAAACAATGAGTTCATGTCCTTTGTAGGGACATGGATGAACCTGGAAGCCATCATTCTCAGCAAACTGATACAAGAGCAGAAAATCAAACACCACATGTTCTCACTCATAGGCGGGTGTTGAACAATGAGAACACATGGACACAGGGAGGGAAGTATCACACACTGGGGTCTGTTGGGGGGAAAGAGGGGAGGGACAGTGTGGGGTGGGGAGTTGGGGAGAGATAGCATGGGGAGAAATGCCAGATATAGGTAATGGGGAGGAAGGCAGCAAATCACACTGCCATGTGTGTACCTATGCAACAATCTTGCATGTTCTTCACAGGTACCCCAAAACCTAAAATGCAATAAAAAATAATAAAATAAATAAATAAATAAAGAATGTCAAGATCAGGATGGAACAACAGATTCACTAACCACTTATTTTTAATTTTAATACAGATTTTAATACATATTTATTTGACACATAGTAAACAGACAACCTGAAAAGCCTGGGAAACCTCAGATTTTGGTCCTTTCTATAAAGCAATTGATCCTTTTTGAATGTGTAGTGTAACTAAAGAGAAAATGTTAAGGATTAAGGCTAGGGAACCATTAGGCTGATTCTTTTAACCATTAGAAACTACATTTCTATTACCTCATATAGGTTTTTAAAGTGTCCTTTTTCTCCTAGCTGAAGTCTTAATAAAACAACATAAACAATAAATCAACAGTCTGAAATTTCACAATTCACTTTAAAACATTTCTAAGGAAATCACTGAGAAACCTTAAATTTTTCTCTAAATTTCTCTAAAACCTTGACCTATAAATGAAACAATCTCATAGATCTTGTTGAGATCTTAAAAACAAATCACATGTAGTCAGGTAATAGGAATGGTAATATCAAAAGTAATGATGAAATTGATCTGGTTTTTAAAACTTTTTCATAGATAAATATGATTAGCAACATTTGGAAAACAGAGTGATTTCCTTATTTAACAGATACATAGAATTAAAACTAAAATAATAAACAGCCTGGCAAAATTAATACATATGAACAATAAACCAAGACTAAAGAACTATCAGATCATCATTAGCTCCCTCCTGAATTCAAGAAATAATGGATAGATATTAAGGAAGTCACTTCGATTCTTTAACACTTTTTTCAACTGTAAAGTAAAGGAGTTGAATTAGATGAACTATAAGGCCCCTTTTAACTATAATACACTATCAGTCCATATAAGATGAAAATAGATGGTAAGCAGACATCCCTTACTTTTTAGTTTGGCAATCTGGCAATGTGGTAACAGGGCACAACCCTTCCAAAACAGCGGAGTGACTACTCAGGTAATATAAAAGGAGAAAAGAGTAGATACGCAAAAAAGTATGTTTTCCAGCCTCAATATAAAACAATTTAAGAAATATAATCTCTTATACCTACAACTTACAGGCAACAAGAAGAGGAAAGAAAATAGGGATAAAACAACAAACAGTGCATTTGTTATTCATATTAATTGTCTCAACTTTGTATTAATGATCTATACACCCGAAAATGTTCTTTAGGTATATGTATATGATACTCCAGTAAGATTAAATTCCTAAACTTTTAAGCTTGTTTCTTCAGTTCTGAGAACATCATTTTGGTAACACTTTTCCTCGACAATTACAAAACTACGTGAATTTATGAATTATGCTTAATGTAATAAGAATTTATTGCTGAGATGTCTGCTTGATGCCTTCCCTTTATTACAATCTCGTATGATGAAGTTTCTTACTCTCATTCTATATTGTCTGTTGTACGCCAGACTAAATATTCTACATATAAAATTCTAAATTAAAATATTAAAGCATTATTTATAAAATATTAAATATATAACATACGTAGTCTGAAGCATAATGCTAAACTGGTACTTTAAATCTAAAGAGTAGATGGTTTCTTCCAATATTGTCAAATATTTCACAACATCTCTCTGAAGAGAGATCGGGGGAAGTCTGTGGGCAAAGAAATCATGACTTCATGGAAAGGCACTCGAGGAGCATGATTGTCAGAGTCTGAGCATTACAAACTATTCTTGATGCTAAGTATTTCTAAAGTTCAATTTTGAATTCTTTAACTTGGACTTTATCTTACTAACAGATTGAATATATTTACACAAAATGTATTATTATGATAAACAATATGATTAGTTGAAAGTAAACAAGTAGAATTTCATCTAAATTGCATGATGTATAAAGTTATTTATAGCATAAAAAAACTCCAGTGAGAGTAGACTTTCTGCACTCCACTGTTAAAGTACAGTATGTAGTTTCAGGTTTAAGTTTTGTTGTTGTTGTTGTTATTGTTGTTGTTTTCTCTCAGCTTTAAGTTTTAATGTCAATGGAAGTCCTCTGATGCTTAACCTGGCATCCTAAGTATCAAAATTTTTATTTTAAAAATCTGGGTATTTAGAAATATTTTTAAAGTAAATACAGTACTGCATAAACTATGCCAGTTATAAACATTTGGTTCCATAATTTTTTAATTCTATCCATAACATTCATTTGCCTAATGAAAATTACAAATCCAAAAAAAATGTAACTTTAAGAAGAAAGAAAAACAAACTGCCTATAGAACTGAATAAAAACACATGCACACTGTTTTATATTGTGCTTAGATATGTGTATGTATACATTTATATTTGTGTATGTGCACAATTCTGAAGACTTATACACTAAAATGACAAAGTGTTTTCTGCAACTTTCAGTTATGCTAAAATAAGATGATGCAGAAATAGGGATTAGAAATACAAATTATAAATAAAGAATATACATTTTCTTAAGTGATATTTAGAAATACACAAAAACTATTTAGCAAACTATTGGAAGTTAATGCTGATTACATTTCATATTTGTAAAGACTATCACTAATAGCTCCTTACAAATAACTTTAAAATGGGAAAAGAAAAATATAGTTTGTCTTAGTAAGTACCATAAAGGCATATTATTGCCACATACATATTCTCATGTGTTTATCAATTTATTTAATGAAAAACTTATTAACAGCAAAATCAGTAACTAAATAAATAATACTTTCATCTGCCCCCAATTTCTGCCACACTAATGGTTTGGTGAATCATCAAGGAAAGTTAATTATTCATTATAAATTTCAAGGAGGCGTTCCATTGAAAAATCTCTACTACTGGTCCTTCTTGGAACCAACATCGAGAGAATTCTTGGCAATCTCAAATATTACAAAGAAACAGAAGGTGAGGGGCAACCACTCAGGAGAGGTTTCTAGAGCAAACTGAGCTCAGGGAGCTTATATTCCAGTTGAGAGGGGTGTGTAAAGATAATTACTAATATGTTAAATAATAGTAGGGAAAAAAGATTAATCAAGAAATTACATACAAATGTCAGCCAAGGCTTTAAAAACAAAAACTTATTCTGTTTCAGATGGATACAGCATCTGGAACTTTTTAACAGTAGCCCTAAACATGGTCACTATATTAAACCTTTCTGGCATTAACAAAACAATCTATAATGTAAGTGTTAGAAACATTTTATTATCTTAAGTTTATTTCTTACTGAAGGGCTGTAGTATGAGTAGTATCATCATACTCAGTAAAAACTACTAAAAAATCACACAGTAAAACAATAAATTCAAGTGTATACCACACATTTTTATACAAATGCAAAGACTTAAATCTTATAACCAGTTTTTATAAAAATGGTACTGTGAAAAAAATTACTGCAACATTATCCTTGGTTAATTATTTTCAGCATGTTAGTTAAAACTATCAACACTATAATAAGTAGTAATTTAACTTCTAGTTATGCTTTGCTAATATGTTTATAATGTAGAAAGGAAGAAAAAATTAGAGGTAATTCAACATTGCTGCATGCATTTCCTAACTTTGTATCTTCATGTGCTCTAACTGGATACATACAACTGGGGGACAATCACTTTTCCCTACATATTTTAGCTATGAGTCTTCTTGGCTGCCAGGCATCATTTAGGTCTGGTGAGGCAGAATGCCGTCTCTTCTACTTACTTAGCCTGTCATCCACTTAACTAATCAGAAAGCATTTGGATGTCACTGTATTTTGTGAGTGAGTAAGTCAGTGTTCAACTTAAATTGATTAACATAAAGACTCCTCTCAATGGGGGAACACTGCCATCTGTCTTTGCTATGACCCAAGGTACAATACCCAATGTCCCTTTTAGTGTTAATACCAAAAATACACTTGAATTTACATCCAACAGAATTGCCTCTTTCATCCAAGCAAGAGTATACTGATGCTGTTACGATACTGACTCAATATCTATTGCATATTTATTATGTTAGTCATCATGCTAAATACTTTTTAGGGTTATCAATTTTAATTCCCATTACCACCTTATGAGGTAGGTAATATTGTTATTATTTTACAGACTGAGAATGTGAAGCTAAGCAAAGTCAAGAAACTGGTCCAACTGTCAAACCAGAAAGCTGACTGTAGAGCCCACATAGTGGATTATTTGGTGCTGTGTAGGATTTATGTAAAGCCTTGAGAGAGAGATGAATTTGGAACAGAAATAAAAAGATATTTTAAAAAGTGTCACTATCCCCGTTTTCTTATTTATTCCAATCCAGCATCTCCATCAAAAATGAACCATTCAGGAGATAATCATAATAAAGACCTGTAGGGAAAAAGATCAAATGTGGCCAATGTAATTTAATTTGAACGGATAATAAAGCAGTTAGACCAAGACCAGTCAAGTTTCATTTTCAGATTATAGGTATGAGACATTTTGTTCATCAAAAGATTCATCTGGCTCAATGCTAAAGCTTTTAAAACTAAGAGCCAAAGACAAAGACCCTAAGCATTCCACCTAATTGCCTTCACAGTTAGAACTACCTGGCAGAATCCTATGTAAAACAGTGTTCACTTAGGTGTAAAAACCTGTAGGCAAGACTAACAATAAGATTACTTGCAGATAGGTGTTAATGAGGTCATTCAGGCAGATGAGGTGTCAACAGGGTACAGTTAAAGAGTAGTGAACGAACTTGGTTACTATCTTGTAAGGAAGCCAAAGATTGTGAAATTTAGGATCTTGGCAGAGTTAGTCATCTGCAAAGCTGTTTGATACTTCAGGAAGAGAGAGAAAGGCATGTATCCTAGTACCGAAGTTTGAAAGAAAAGTAAAATAAGCAAAGATGTTTTTTTCAGATTAAACTAGACATCATTTGAAAAAATTGAATGTGAAAAGCAAGCACTGAAAAGTATTCTTTAACAATGAAGCTGTCTTACTCTGATACCCTTGCTTTTTAAAGCCAGAAATTAATGCTTTTTTATCTATTAAACTCAAAGTTATAATAAGAGCATTATATCGTTACTATTTGAATAGTAAATATACAAATGAAGGAACCCAAATATTTCTTTTAAGTACAAGTAGATAAAAATTAGAATCACAATTTTCACATTAAGTAGGTGCATACAATTACTGCCCAGTATTGCAATAAATTGATAGAGGCACATTAAAGATAATTCAATAGCAAGTACATTAAAATATCACTACAGTTCAACAATGTGATAATAGGGAGGGACAATACTCAGGGGATGGACAATGTTTGATGGTGATCAATAAGCCAAAACACCAGAAAAACTCCCATGAAAATACATTTTTATTGCATGTTTTGCTAGTAAATTCATACAATTATATCTGAAAGAGGATGGTGTGATGGAGAGCTTTTGACCTCTGTTTAATATCAAATATGCAATATTATTTCCTTGAGATAATTTGGGCTTTAACCTTCATTTGGTAATGTAAATGGCTTTCTCTCCCTGCAATTTTTGGCACTTTACTTCAGACTTGTTAATAAACCTCAGTGATATTTATTTTTTAAGTGAATTGCATGTCTAGGAAGAGTAAAAATTAATTTAATACACCAATTTGAAACACATGCCTGAAAATTTTGGCTTGTGTGTGTTTGTGAAGGTGGACCAACCATGGAAATAATATGTGCAATATTAACACCTTGATAGGCATTATGTAGGGTCTCTTAAAATTTTCAAACTATTATAATAATTTACAATTTATTATAAATGTCAGTTACATAGATGAAGAAATACGGCTGGCTTTAGGTACCACATCTATCCTTTTGATCTCTTTCTTCCTTTTAGCCCACCAGTACTCTTACAGTGTTCCAGACTACCACTCTGGCATATTGGTACTTATAAATACAATGAATACTAAAAGACAACCATGTCCATCACATAGAAATTTTCATCTATGAATAATATAGTATTTGTTCTGGTTAGTGTATTGATTTAAAATCACATTATATAACAATTTTAGCATTCTGAAGTTTATATCTAAAATAATTAATAAAGGAAAATAAGCATTTAATATTATTTAAATAATATTTCCCTTGTGTTGTGAAGCCAAGAAGCTCCACTTGCAAAGCCACTCAATGACCAATATGAAGTATGAAATTGGCACACTGTGGAGATGGCAAACATCTGATATCAAGCAAATGCAGGGCCATGCTCCTCCTTCCCCACCGGCCAGATCAGACCTCACTAACTCATCCTGGTACTCTTTCTTCCTGAGAGATGAGATGCAGTCATAGACACATGGAAGAAACTCAAGATTCTATTTAATACTGCACTCAAGGCAGCCAAGAACAATTTAGGATACCTTTGGAAACACCAACACACTGGTGATCACAACCTGGGTGACAAATTCAACTCTACCATTGAGAAATTACATGGTCTGTGGTGAATCATTTAACTTCTACATGTCTCATTTTCATTCTAAAAAGATGTCAGTGTAAATATAAAGATTTGATGTGATAGATTTCTTTTCTCTCATCAGTAGAATAGAGATTTATTTTAAATGGTAGAAATAGTTTTAGATAAAAAGCAAATACTATTAGCACTTAAGCCAGCTCACTCTTCAGTCTAATGAAAACAATTTGTCCATTGGTATTATTTTAGGAAAGTGCTACTAATTAGGAAAACTGTCCCATTTTTAACACAATTTTTTTTTTTTTTTTTTTTTTTTTTTTTTTTTTTTTTGAGACAGAGGTTCACTCTTGTTACCCAGGCTGGAGTGCAGTGGCGCGATCTTGGCTCACTGCAACCTCCGCCTCCTGGGTTCAAGCAATTCTCCTGCCTCAGCCTCCCGAGTAGCTGGGACTACAGGCACACACCACCATGCCCAGCTAATTGTTGTTTTATTTTTAGTAGAGACAGGGTTTCACCATGTTGACCAGGATGGTCTCGATCTCTTGACCTCGTGATCCACCTGCCTCGGCCTCCCAAAGTGCTGTGATTATAGGCATAAGCCACTGTGCCCGGCCAACACAATATTTCTAAGAGTAATTTTTAAATTAATTTTCTTTATAAAGTATATAATTGCATTTGATAGTTAACTAAAATTTATCTTCCTTTAAATTATACAAAGAATACTTAGAAATTAAGATTATTTTAATCTTTCACATAAACTTAATTACATTATATCAGCAAAACTTACCATCATTTTAAAGTTTTTCTATGTTTTTTCAAATGTTACTACAAAAAAGCTTAGGGGGGCCAAATACTATAAGATTAATAACTTCAGATCTCTCTGAAGCCTGCATATATAACATTTATTACCAGTCCTCGACATTCACTATTTTTTTTGACATTCATTATTTCTATAGAATGTTATTGCTGCTTTTACCTTTGAGTTTATTTTTGTATTGCAACTAACATTTTTAAAAGTTTCATATTTTCCATAAATATCCTGTATTAATTTGACAGTATTTTTATTGAAAACATTTTCTATCTTTTTAATCAAAGTATGAAATTAGATATTTCTTCATTCAGGAAGACATTGATTGTATATGACTATTAATTTTGTTTTTTGTCAATTACAATTAGAAAATATTACGCGTAGGGTAGTAAAAAGTAAATAAATTTTGACTGAGTCAGTTTAGGAATACTCTAGCCCACTGAGCCTAATACATCGGTTCTTAAGAAAATAAGCAAAAGATGTGTATAGCAGTCCTTTGGTACATGTGGGGGATCGGTTCTATGACATGCATAGATACCAAAATCTATAATTGCTCAAGTCCCTTATATAAAATGATGTACTATTTGCATATAACCTATGCACATCCTCCTGTATACTGGAAATCATCTCTAGCTTACCTATAATACTTAATGTAAAAAATGCTGTATAAATAGTTGCTACGCTGTATTATTTGGGCAATTATAATGATAAGAAGAAAAATGTACAAACATTTTCAGTAGAGATGTAACCATCCATTTTTCCCCAAATATTTTGGATCTGTGATTGGTTGAATCCACAGTTACAGAACCCATGAATGTGAAGGACTGCCTATATGTAAAAATACATGATTTATATATTTAGAGATTTCTTAAGAATACAGATAGAATCTATGCTGAATAGAAACACGAAGTTGCTTTATTTAAAAATTCTTGAATGGAGACGTGAGGATTACTATTCATTTCCAAGGCTAACTGGTATGAGAATTGGGTGACATAAGCATTTTTCACCAAATATTACAGTCCAAAATGACAAGTTACACTCTAGTGGCAAAATATGTTTAAAAGGTTTTGGTATATTTAAATGACAACTTGAAGAACATGGAACAGCAATTTTGTTCTAAAATATATGTTAGATCAACCCACAATCTATGTCCACTTATTTATTTTCTTCATATCAGCACTCTCTCATCAAATTATTCCTAAAAGTTCAAGAAAAGTATAGTATTGTTATAGCCTCTTTATGTTTAAGGCAATCTTTAATGCCATCAAATCACAAAAGCTGTGAACTCTATCTAGTGAAACATAACTGAATTGAGAACAAAAGAAGTAACAGAAAATCAGGTAATTACATCTGTTATCTTAACATTACTCATATCTTGCTTATCTGCACCAACGGCGCCAATGGAAGGGATTGGCTCTAAAAAATCATATATAATCTATTTAGTGGGACTGGGTCTATGGCCTTGTGCTTAGTAGCTGAATTTCTAATTGCCCAGTGTAACTTACTGCAAATGTGTTGTGAGGATGCCCATCACCAGAAGAGTGGCCACAGATACATAATTTTGTTTCTGGAAGCAATTCCTAGGTTAAACAAAGAGAATGAGGAGTTGGCTTTTTTTTTCAATCTTAAGGCTTATGCTAATAATGTACATTACCATTTTTAAAAATCATTTTTTTGGATTATTATCTTGGTAGGTCAAAATAGACAAGATTATTCCACTATTGTCTCACAGTTAACTAGTATAGATTTTAAAAATAGAAATAATTTGGCAGATGGAAAGTTGAATATTTGGATCGTAATAAATTAACCTATAACAAAAAATTCACTGATTATGTACCATGAACCTGCCTTAGGAACCTTTCTTCCCACTTGTAAGCTAAGAATCATAAATACTTCTATATATTTAAATCACACTGCAATTTTAGTGTATGAAATGTTCTTTGTTCTTAAAATGTAATCATCTCTAATTCTGAAAAAGCTAACCTCTGACTTGTAATCACTTATAACCAATACAAATGAACATAAATCCCGTCCTACCGTGTCATATGAGAACAATCACAATAATCTCTTTAAATAAATGGCTGTGGTTATGCATTATTATATAAAAATTATTGCCACTAAAATGTATCTAAGACTATGCAACCAACCTCCATATTTGTTAAAACCTGTTGAATTGTACCATTTGCATTGAAAACTACTCTATATACTCAAATGTATAGTTTGCATTTTTATCTGTAAAAGCAAGGTGATTATTTATTGATAAATGACATGGAATGTCATTTTTTACCTAAGTAGCATTAGACATTTCAAAGATTTTGTCTGAAGGGCAAAAGGATTACACTGCATTTGAATAGATCATGTGACAACACATCCTTAGACTTCATGTATGATATGAAAGGATGATCCCCATTCATAAGATACACAAGGGAAATTATAACTATACCAGAAAAGAAGAAAAGCAAGGAGGGATGTGTTAAGGGTGTCAGGGAGTATTTGTAGTGGTTTGATGCATGTAAATATTACATCTTATAAATAATTCTTTTCAAATACATCTATGAAGTTCAGAGGTTCTGTTTAAGAAATGAATTGTATATGTTTTACATGATACATGCCATTTTCTTGAAGATAAGAGGAACATCAATTCAAACAGGAAAAAATGGCTTCCAAAATATCCTTTTCCTCCTGTTTCCTAGGAAGAAGTATGTCACCTGATGCTAGCAGATGAAGACTGGGGGGAAAATGTTCAAGTTATATTTTACTGTCAGAATCCAACGAATATGTTTTCATCTAAATTATTTTGTCAACAGCCTTGTGGTACCCTTGCTAACCTTATTTGGCACCAGTGCATAATTAGATACACAGGGGTGTGACTCCAATTGAAGGTGTTGGCATTGTAGCACTCTGTGAAAATATTAACTATGAGGTTAACTCCAATTTTCTCTTCTTTAATTAAATGCACATGGTACTAATGAGGTAACCTACTGTTCCTTGATAGCACTAATTAGCTAAGAGGAGAGTACACTCTCACACTGCAATTTAAACCTAAAAATAAGGTTGAAATATGCTAATTGCAGGCAATTTAAAACAGTACAAGTTGAAGAACTAGTCATAATAAGAGAAACTGACTGCTTTACAGCTAGGCAGCTGTAACTTTGGTTAAAATCAAAACAAGCCAAACGATTTTTGGACTGCTATTTAACAAGGTCATAAGCATCCTTAAAAAATGAAATGCTATTCCATACCATAACAATAAACCAGACTAACACTTAAGCCCTCAGATAGACACTCATCTACATTAAAAAAAAGTGATTGTCATAATAACTCCAAAGCTGCCATGACACTGTTTATATTTAATACTGAAAATTAAACTTTATAAATAAGCAACATCACCTTAAATGATTTCAAGAGCATCTAAGTTAAATAAAATATCAATATTTGTGTCCCTAGCATTAACAAAACATGTTGAGATTATGGAGTTTTGTCATCCCAGTCAGGTCAGACAGGATGACACAGAGAATAAGTCTCACTCCTGGAGGAGTACATAAACAGGAAGTATTGAGATGATGTACCAGTACAATAATAAAAATACACAAAAATACTACGGAACAAAAGTGTATAGTTACAGATTTAAGGGACACAGATGCCAAAATATCAAAAGGATTTCATTAAAAAGGAGGTTTTCATTAGAATTCTACTAGTTTTGTAGCTTCGGGATGGAAGCTGCCTGAGGCTTCACCATGAGAATGTTTCCCATTCTTAGCTCAACTGACTCAGAAACATAATTCCTGTAAACCTAATTAAATTCCAAACATATCTTCTTCAGATACTATCTCAAATATTTCCTAAATTTAACAAAGGCATAACCTTGACAAAAAAGTAAGACCAGGAAGAGCCTTTTGATTCATCAACAATGATATGTTTGGATTGGTACACAGTATATTTTTATTGTTTTTCTATTCCCTAAAATCTACGATATATCATATTTTTATTAACCAGAAACACTGACTAACCAAAACACTCCTATCAAATCATTCCTGTTACCAGAGAGAGAAATAAAGCACATTAAAATGATACTGTAATTCATCCCCATCCACAGGGACAAGTGACAGAACTGTCTGTCACTGAGGCTCACAGTGATATTTCCCTGTCTCTGTCACTTTTCATGGAAAATTATAAAACATAACAGTTAAACACTCAACACAAATAAAGAGTTAAAAGCCAAAATTTGTGAAAAGAGAAAGTCAAGAACAATAACTTAGACGTAAAGTAACCTAATGAAAGGCACAGGCTTTTAAGTAACTTATTAGTTTCTACAGTTGAAAGTAAGTGAGAATAAACTTTGCACTATCATTAGCCTGCCATCATATCTTGCCAACAGGCTTGGTTGAAGAAATTGTGCTTTGAGAAACCCACCCAGGTTCTTCTCATGGTGTCCCTAATGCTTTTTATGACAGGCGGAGACAGAATGTTGGTTAGAGATGCAATAAAACTCTGATCAACCATGGTTTAACAGATCCATGAAGCTGCAGGTTTGTAAAGAAGTAGCAAGACGAATAAAATCAGACAGTCACTAAGAAATTGATCTCCTGGAGGCAACCTGACATACTCCAGCAAATCACAGGGAAACACGATGGGAATGGATATTTTAAGTGCTTGCATCTGTTTCAAATAAGCACCAAAGAAACTTTTAACAGTGAAAAGGCCAGACAATGTACTGTAACAGGCTTTCAACATAAACTTCAGAAGAAATCTATTCTTCAATTAAATGCGAATCATTGTAATTTTTTTTTTAAAACAATAAAGAGTAAGTCATTTAGTGCTGAACTTAAGAATGCTGGCTCTGGAGATAGTCTGCTGAGCTTCAGATCTTACACTTACTAGTGGTGTGACCTTGAGCAAAATGCTTAGCTCCCCTTGTCTTCTCTCTCTAGACAGAGGATAGTAAGTAACATTATCAGAAGATTATTAACTATATCAATTGTAAAGTAATTAGAACAGTGCAGGTACCCATATATTACCATTTATTAGCTATATACTTGTTAGCTGTCATTGTTGATTCAAAACAGTACTCAATTTTCAGATAAAAAGATTCATTGTTTCTACTATGTATAAAATGCTAGTATGTATTATAAAGGCTGCAAAAATTCCAAAGACACTGTACCTGTTTTCAACCTATCAGTGGACTTAAAGACTCTCCTGTATGAATAAGGAAATATTGTTTTCCTTTTAGAAACCTGGTGGAGCAAAGCAAGATGTTAATATGGGTGTGTTTATATTTAGTGGCAAGGTGAAATGACTTGTAAGACAGAGAATACTTTTTTGCAAAGTTGATGAAGTGTAGTTTTCATAGAAAAATATATCTTATATACATAGTATTAATATTCTCTATTGGCCCTTCCTTACAAATGAAAATATTTTAAATCATTTAAATATAATTTATTTTTTGAGGTTGGTTGAAATGACCCTGACATTTTTCTTTAACATGTTTAAAACTTTAATGTCTTATAATATTTAGGATAAAATAATATCGGAATGGAATAGTGGTTGTCTTAGTCCATTCGTGTTGCTATAAAGGAATACATGAGGCTGAATAATTTATAGAGAAAAGAGGTTTATTTGGCTCATAGTTCTGCAATCTATACAAGAAGCATGGTGTTGGCATCTGCATCTGGTGAGGGCCTCAAGTGGCTTCCACTCATAGCAGAAATGGAAGGGGAAACACGTGTAGAGATCACATGATGAGAGAGGAAACAAGAGTGGTGGAAGTACCAGGCTCTTTTTAACAACCAGCCCTGTGGGAACTAATAGAGTGAGATATCACTCACCATCACAAGGATGGCACCAAGACATTCATGAGGAATCCACTCCCATGACCCCAACACTTCCCATGAGGTCCCACCTTCTCAAATTTCAACATGAGATTCGGAAGGTCAAATATTTAAGGTATAGGACTGGGCTACATTTTAAAAGTACAAAAATGAAAAAACAAAAGCAATGTTCAACTAGTCAAGAAGTATGGACATTCTTCACATGTTATAAAACAAATCAAACTTTAAAACAGTAACAAAAATAAATGGCTGATTGCCTTTCTGCCCCTCCAACTGTTTTGTCGGGTTTGCAAATTTTGTTGCTTGTTTCTAGAACATCCATCATATCTGATGGAAACTGTCCCAGGGACAATGTAGCTATTGGGTTGTACCAGGATGACATATTTTAGCTTTGCAAATTCATACAGTTTCATCCTTCTCCAGCCCGTTTCTGAAAAACACATTTTAAATTTCCTAGGTCAGAGAGAGGAGACGAAGAAAAGAGAAATGACACTTATAAACTGTTTGGAGTATTCCACAAGACAGGTGGATCACAAAAGTTGATCTCTTGGGACTAAGGGCCCCAGAGGACCAAATCTGTATAAGTGCATGTCTAAAAAATGGTCACTCTTTATTCTGATGTAGTTAGCCTTGTGTTACTTCCTATTGTGACACAGATAGAGTCCAAAACCTGTACAACATTGAGAAGACCATGGTGTGGACTGAGGAAGGAAAGAAAGTCCAGAAAGGTAAAATTATTTGTAAAAAGGTATGCTTTTATTTATTTACTTATTTTGAGGCTGCTGTGTATCACATATCCTACTATATAGGTTCCCAAACTTGAGCATTTAAAATAATCTCTGGAGGAGCTTGTTATGATTGCATATTCCAGGCTCCTTTCCTAGTGATTCAGATTCAAAAGATCTGGGATAGTGTCCAGGGATATGCATTTTAACAAGGATCTTGATTATTGTGATTTAGAAGGTCTATGGTCATACTTTGAGAAATATTGCCTTCTGTTCATGATATTTGCATGATAGATAATTTTTCATTCTTTTAGTCTATTATTAATTTAGTCAACGTTTCTTCAGTACCTACTATGACCTATAAACTATATTACCCATGTGGATACAAAGGTGAATAAAAATGATCTCTCCATTTAAAGGAGACTGGAAAAACAACAACAATGTAAGTGTCATTTGCATGGACTCTGATTTTTTTTGTGTGTCCATGTGTGAACCCCTTTGGCAATCTGATAAAATCTAGAATTGCCTTCTCAGAAAAAAAAAATTGGTTGCATACAATAAAATAAGGCATTAGAAAAAAATGTATTACATTGAGATTCAGTTATTGAAATATTAAAAAAGCCACATTTGTGAAATATTAATAAGTATGCTATTTATTAATGCACTAAATAAAAAGATATTATAGCAGGCATAACAACTACTACAATTTTCAGTAATGGGCACAAATAACACTTCTAGTTTTTTTTTTTAGTTTTTTTTTTTTTTGAGATAGGGCTTCGCTCTGTTGCCAAGAGCCGAGTACAGTAGAACAATCTTGGCTCACTACAGCATTGCCTCCTAGGCTCAAGTGATCCTCCCCACTGAGTCTCCCGAGTAGCTGGGACTACAAGTGTACATCACCATGCTCAGCTAACTGTCTTTAATTTTTGTAGAGACAAGTCTCACTATATTCTCCAGGCTGATCTTGAACTCCTGGGCTCAAGTGATGCTCCCTCCTTGGCCTCCCAAAATGCTGGAATTATAGGCATGAGCCACTATACCTGGCCGTATTTCTAGATATTTTTACCAACTGTGATGAGACAGAAACATGTTTTGTAATTCCTATCACTGACAATGTCACAGATACTGCTAACACTACTGTGGTGTGTTGCCCACATTCATAGTAGAAGAATATGTTGAGTTTCAATTAGGAGTGAAAATAAGAATAAGTTTTTTCTTCCATTTAAGTTCATAAATGTCCTGAATTCTCTCCAACGATCCTAAGTTTTACAGTTCCTTTATTAGAGACAAATGTATTGTTGAAGACATAAAAAGAACAGTTTAACCATACTAAAAGAAGGCATTTTCTAGCTGGCTCCCAAGGAATGAGTAGGAATTCATTACTTGGAAAAAAGTGAGGAAAAAAAAGAGAGAATGGAAAGGGTTTAGGATTATGCCTACAAAATGTGATCGTTTTGGTAGGAGTATGCTATAAATGGGGCCAGCAGCTGAGAGGCAAGGCCAGGAAGATTTGGATTTTGAAGAGTTTTGCAGATTGGGAATTAGTAGATTGATTATTTATTTATTTATTATTTTTAAGACAAGTAGAAAGCATGAGGGTGTGAGTTCAGACTGGAATTGGCTGGCAGCCTGTTTCCCAAAGATGCATCAGACAGTTGCTTCTGGTAAGGGCCAAAGCAGTAGCAGTGACATGAAAAAAGGATACCCTATTTGAGGACAGGCTAACTTCTGAGGATTTGATGACTATCTGAGTGACTAAGTCAGAGAATAAAGGATAAGGGGCATTGGAAGCAGACTGTGATACCACTAGAAAGATAGCAGAAACAAAGACAATTTTTAAAGAATGAAAGAGAATTTGGAAATAGTAAATGAGAAGCTGGTGGCTGAACATCTAGGTAGATGGTCCTAGCAGACTTCTGGGTATACAAGACTTAAGTTCAGGAGATGAGGCAAGATAAACAAATACCTGAGAATCAGCACCCTATGTAGTGGTAATGCCACAGGGAGTGGATAAATTCTGGCAGTGAGGTCATCTAAAGGAGTAGTTCTTAGCCTGCTCTGTGGGTCAGCATCACACATATTCGAGCTCTGTATACATAATGATGGTGGGGTTCAACTTCCTGATTTAACTGGGCTTGGTGAAGACCAGACATTTTAACGAATACACATCCCAAGTAATGACAATGTGCAGCCAGAGTTTTAGCATCGCTGATATAAAAGTTAACAGAAAAAGTTATAGACAAGAGATGAGGAAAAGCCAACAAAACACAAAGAAGAGGAATGTCAAGATAAATGGTATCAAAAGTCTCAAATGTTTTGACAGGATCTATTAACACGAGAATTGAATTCAACTCTCTAAGGTGGTCAATGATATTCAATAGAACTATTTCAGAAAGGTAGTGATAGGGTTCATCTCTGTCCCCACCCAAATCTCATCTTGAATTGCAGCTCCCATAATCCCCATATGTCATGGAAGGGACGAGGTGGGAGGTAATTGAATCATGGGGGCAGCTATTTTCAGTATTGTTCTCATGATCCTGAATATGTCACAGGAGACCTGCTGGTTTTGTAAAGGGGAGTTTTGCTGCACACGCTCTCTTGCCTGCTGCTACGTGAGATGTGCCTTTACTCCTCCTTCGCCTTCTGCCATGACTGTGAGGTCTCCACAGCCATGTGGAATTGAAGTCCATTAAACCTTCTTTTCTTCATAAGTTACTCAGTCTCAGGTATGCCTTTATTAGCAGCATGATAACAGACTAATACCGGTGGTAAGGAAAGAAACCAGGTTATAATACGATGGAGAAAGAACGAAAGCTGAAGTGTAAACAATGCTTTCTAATGGCCTAATGAAGAAAAAAAAACACGGTTAAGATAATTGTCTGATATAAAACTAATAGGGACGTATGAATGTGATTTTGTTTAATTGGTGTTTTGTTTTTAAAGGTTGGAAGGGAAGGCACACCGAGAAATGGGAGACTGAAGACACAGGAATGAAGATACGCTGCAGCTGCCAGGATGAGGTTCTGGAAGAGGTAGACAGGGGCAGCTGTCATGCACAGGAAGAGAAATTGGCCTTGGACAGAAAATCTTATTATGATACAAGGGATATAATCAGAGATGCCAATATAAGTTTGTTTTGGGAGTAGAGGTAAGAGAGGCAGAGGGAGTTCTTGCCCGGCGGTCTCTACATTTTTTTTCTGAAGTACAAGGTAAAGTCACCGAGAACAGGGGACCAGGTGTGACTCAGATGCTTTAAGGGTACAGTGAAGGCTAGAGACTGATGCAGAGAGAGAGGCAGAGTAAGGTATCCAGAGACCTGTGAAACAATTGCTAAAAATCAATGAAGACTAGCCTAAAGTCAGAGAATCAATACTGCCTGATATTGTTAACTCTGTAGGACTATTCAGTAGCTTGCTTGGGAGTAGGAATAAGAAAAGCCACAGCTTGAGAAATGGAAGAACCAATGCTGTAGCAGGGTCACAAAGAATGGTTCAGAACAGTGAGAGTGTCTAAGGCCATCCTTAATTATGGGCTACAACATGATCAGGAAGAAGTCTGGGTGGGTGAAAGTGGTGGTAGGCTATCTTTGGGAATAACAAAAGAGCATGGTGCAAGAGAACATGGTGCTCAGAATGGGAATTCCTTAGGTTCGCCAATTTAAAGTGATTTTAAAGAACAGGTCCAAGTTACGCATGGTGGCTCATGTCCATAATTCCAGCACTCTGGGAAGCTGAGGTAGAAGAATGACTTGAGCCCCAAGAGTTAGAAGCTAGTGGTAAACTATGATCATGCCACTGCACTCCAGTGTGGGCTACAGAGGAAGACCATGTCTCAAAAAAAATAAATAAATAAAAAAAACAAGGATAGGTCCATGGTCATCGAGAACATTTTTAAAGAAATCTTTTCATGAAGGTTTATAATTTTTATGCTTGTTTTCTTCATGGATCAGTGTAAAGTTTTAAAAGCAGTATATTTTCGTTAACGACAAGTGCCATTCATTGGTAACAAACTCAACATGAAGATCCAAATTTACAAAATTAAATGAGAGATTACCATTTCCTTAAGAGAGGAAATTATTCCAATTAAAAGAGTAGTTTAGACAGTATGTATTTAAATAGAAGGTAAATTTATTTAAAATAAATTTGATTTTTTAATAATCTTTAGGAAGATAGTATATCGATTGAGGTATAATTGCATAAATTAGTGAATCTTCATACACAAATACATTACTCAGGGCTATTGTTCTGTAGTTCTCTATTGTATTGAGTTGCCTTGGTGTTGAAAGAGTAACGTTCTTTGAGAAAAAAAAAAAAAAAAACATGTCAAAGCTAGGCTGCAGTCTAGAAGCAAAACAACTCAAAGTTAACATATATGAAATCTGTTGACATTGCCTACTTAGCATTTACTCCCCTATTTGATAACAGCACCACTTTTTTCTTTGGGAACTACCTTCACTCTGTACCCCATTACATGCACATTGGTGGGACTGGCTCAAGGGTGAGTAGGTGATACAAGCTAGGCCAGTTAAATTTCCTCTCCTAAGAACTTGATTTTTTAGATATGTGACATGTGCATAACAAACAGTGGGAGTTCATGGAATCCAGTGACAGGGATGCAAGTAGCCTATTAGATCCTATTCTGCTTTTTGCTCTTTCTGAGACCAGATTTTTGCTTAGCTTTGCCTTGTATTTTGTAAGCAACTCTATATCCTTTGAATAAAGTCAACTATTATTTTTAGAAGATTTCTGTGACTTGAAATCAAAGTTATAAATTAATAAGATAATTTTAATATACATATTTCAGTCAGTGATCATACTGTGAAAATTAGAATTAAATCATAATAACTTTAAAAATAAATGTTGGAGCAAATTTTGGGTTATAATCCATTTATATGGAACAGCAAAGATAAGACCAAAAGTCATGATCTTGCCCTCATTTTTCATTGTTTTCCAACTTAAGTGAAGTAATTAAAAATTGCTATTATAATTTCCGTTCTTTTTTTTGGGGGGAGGGGGGTGGACAGAGTGCAGTGGCACAATCTCAGCTGACTGCAATCACTGACTCCTGTGCTCAAGCAATTCTTGTGCCTTTGCCTCCCAAGTAGTTGACATTACAGGTGTGTGCCACCATGCCTGGCTAATTTTTTAGCGTTTTGGTATTTTTAGGTTTCCCTATGTTGGCCAGGCTGGTCTCAAACTCCTGGCCTCAAGAGATCCACCTGCCTCTGCATCCCAAAATGCTGGGATTACAGGTGTGAGCCACTGCACCTGGCCATAATTAAAGTTTTATAAATATGTTTTTTCATCCCTAAAATGTCAGCTTGTTTAATCAGACTTTACACTGTACAAAGCATGACTTAATATGTAAAAATGGCAAAATAAAACTTTGGGTTAAATACAACATAGCAACACAGCATAGTTTATTAATGGGCATTTGCATATTTTATTTTTATAGTAATTTAACATTACACACTCATGTAGTTTTTCTTCAACAGATTCAAAATTGAAAATAAACACTGCTCTTTTTATTAAAAGAGGCTAGGTTAACAAAGAAAGTTTAGTGGCAGCCACTGTCCCTATGCAGATACCATAGGTATTTGGAGGATTTGAGATTTTAAAATACTTTATATTAACCAATTAAATCCATTGACATTCCTAAAGTAAGATTTTAAATTAATTTTAAAATAAGATATTTTTAAGATTAAAAAGGACTTAACAAAGGTAACAGAATGTAACAGTGTCGAATTCAGATTTTTCACCCTGTTTTTAGTCAATCCCCTTCATTTTCACTTCAAAATGCTGCTATTATAGCTGGCACTAGTTGGCACACTTGTTAGAAATCGCAGCAGAGAAGCCAATGATAGAAAGAGCATATGGACACCTCTTAAGCCAGGCTGTCTCCACAGACAGGTAAGGCTGAAATCAAGGAAAGGGCAGGTGACGTGGCCGTTATCTGTGGGCAGGCTAAAATCTACATCTGTTCACTGAGTAGATATACAACTTGAATTTACAGGAATGCTAGTCAAATATCTTTCATGTGCCTAAAGTCACTGAAAAAGAAAAGCTGTGCATAGTGCTCCTAAAGGGATACAGTTACTGTATTTTGAGAGAGCATGATGGCAGCAGTCAATAGGTACTTCTGACATGAGATATTCCTGCAGAATGGACTATTTTGTTTTTGCTTATTTGTATGCATGTTTGCTTTATTCAAGAGAAGAGTTTAAGCTCTTTGGAAAAAATATTGCTGGATTTCTTATGAACATCTGGAGAATGAAAGACAGAAATTTAACATATATAACAATTAACAGACACAACAAATAGCTTTTATGTATATGCTGCCATGTCACTTCTGTGGGACACTACAGAACACCACTCACTAGGTTAAGAATCAGCTGCAAAGTCAAGCAGGAGCTACTAACCCCAAGAAGGCACAGACAAATCAGGAAGGCAAACGGTTAGTGATGAGTGTCAAAGTAAACACTATGACAGATGTATGCACACGGGCAAAGGAAGCATACATAAAGGGTACTTGTAGGGCAGATGAGATAATAAAGTCCTCTAGGTAAGAATAAACGGGCATTAGTGTACAAATGGAGGTATAGTGGGGTAAAGATGGAGAACATTTAAGACTAAAGAAGTGGACGATATAAAAACTTGAAGGTGTCTGATCCCTGATGTATTCTGAGAAGCACAGACAGTCCCATAAAGTCAAATAAATTAATTCTAGAGAAGAAGGGATGTAGGGTTGAGGACAAAAAGAGAAGGAAAAGCCAGATCTTCAAGAGCCGGATGTAAAGCAAAGTGGGCTTTATGCACTTTGGATTTCTCATTATTGTGTATACCACCTGTCTTTTCTCTTGAAGGATAAATGAAGGGTCAAATGTGTAAAAACATTTCTGACATATCTGAAGTCCTATTAGTGTTATCCTCAAGAAGTAACTGTGACGAATGCAAAATTGACATATGATATTCTTTTAAATAAAGATGTAATAGTAATTTCTTGACAGCAAACAACAACTTTGTTTCCGTGAACTCCATCTCCTCTTTCTTCCTGTCAGTTGATTTCCTATGACTTCATATGTGTTTTATTACTTAATATTCTTTCCTAGATTCATTAAATACATGAGTAATCACCAGTATATTAAAATTCAGGACTGGGTGAGATGGCTCAGGCCTGTAATCCCAGCATTTTGGTAAGCTGAGGCGGATGGTGAGGTCAGGAGTTCAAGACTAGCCTGGCCAAGATGGTGAAACCCTGTCTCTACTAAAAATACAGAAATTAGTTGGGCATGCTGACGAGTGCCTATAATTCCAGCTACTTGGGAGGCTGAGGCAGATAATTCCTTGAATCCATGAGGCAGAGGCTGCAGTGAGCCGAGATCATACTACTGCATTCCACCCTGGGCAACAGAGACTCTATCTCAAAAAAAAAAAAAAAAAAAAAAAAAAAGTTCAGTGTCAAAATTCTTGTTGCAAAATTCTGCTTTTCAGAACAGAAAAATAGAAGAGTACTAAAATAAAACTTATCTGAATTGCATCATCATTAGAGGTATAAGAATAAATTTTGTAGTACCAAACATAAAGTAAGACAATAATTTGACATGGTAATACATTTCCATTTTTAGGAAAGTTTTGTGATGAACTGAATAAAAATATTTGGAAAACAGACAATCTTAGCTCAAGTTTATAATACAGCACTAAAGGAAGTGAAATGAACATATTAAAATTTGAGGCTCAGAAAAAGAAATACTTCATATTGTTTAACATGAATATTGCCCCTTACTTTGCTATTTAGAGCATTCAGAGTATAATTTCACAGATGATATATATTTTTCTTAATGTGGTTTTCAGACTACATCTAATGGAAAATGCCTGGTTCGGATTAAGACACATAGTACAGATGTTAAACTACATTTGCATGCAATTATTTCTAAGACAAATGCCAGGGTACTGGATCTACCGAAATGGCTTTCAGGATGGCTGGCACGACATATTAAACCAGCTTCCAATCTCTGAGTAAGTCTATGTTCTAAATATTTCAAATCAAGACACTGAGCACAGAATAACCTTAGATTTTCCAATAATGTATGGAAACAGGGTTTGAGCCTAAGGATTTCATGTAGGGATTTATTAATTTTTAAGCAAAAATATTTCTTGCTTAATGTAAAAAATTCATTTTACATATTAATTTCAAGAGATGGAAAAATAAAATTACTACAAAAAATAAAATAATAGGCAGACTAAAACAGCATAGTAACCGGGTAGATGTATTATATACCATTTAGCTTGTTTTAGGGTTTTTCCTTCAAAAAAAATACAAAATGTCTTTAAATTTACTATTTTTTCTTAATAGAAACTTCACTATAGCTTATATTCTTATAGAGATCTATTTTCAATCAACAAACTAAAATAAATTATTTAAAGTAATTTCAAAGTGCATTTGTCGTGAACTTAATCAGAAAGTTTGTCAGCATCAATAAATACTGTGCTTTATAGGGTATTATGCTTTCATGGAGGAACTGATCATGGATGTCCTCAGAGTTTATGGATAAGGCAAGCCCTTTTATTACTTTCTGGTGTTTTTTTCTGTGGGAATGTATTTTTGGATTAGAACTTGATTCAATGAATGCAGCATGAAGATTCACTGCAATATCTACTATACATCAAAACACAACATTATCATATTACGAATTTTTCCAAATTCACAGAGTACCAGTATCTCTTTTACTGTATGCTTTATTCCTTAGTGGGGAGCAATTCAGATTATAGTCACCCCTAGGAATGTATGATGGGACTGGAGGATGGGCAGTTCCTCTTCTGATCCCTGGAGGGGAAGCAGCAGCAGCCCCTGGATCAACTTCTATTCATCTGGTGTTGGTCTCAGTGGCAGCTCCTTTTCTTGCCAGTAAGGATATATGAGGAACAGAGACAGCATGTAGCATGTACAGAATCTTTTCTTGTTGGCATCTCTGATTATGCTTGGTCCCTATAAACCTCTTACCCCTCCTCATATTGATGTGATGTAGAGAGGAAACCTGGAGGAAGAGGACCAATGCTAAAACTCCAGCAGAAAATTTCTTACCATTTGACAAGAAAATTCTCATGATGCCAAGAAAAACTCCAGTAGTAGCCCATCGCTACCATTTGCTTTTGCTTTCATATTGAAAGTTGTTTCATACATTGCAGAGTAAGCATCTAATTTCATTACCAAGTTCAATGCCGTATCAACAGTGCTTCCTGACAGGCGGAGATGATGGGGATATAGAACACAAGAGAATAAGGAGATTCAGAGTCATTCCCATAGAATCTTCTGTTAGTAGTGATGATGGAGAACCTCTCCATGGTGGAGTTCATGGAACTTTCATCCCTTCCTTTGCTATATCTTTTTTTTTTTTTTTTTTTTTTGAGACAGAGTCCTGCTCTGTCACCCAGGCTGGAGTGTAGTTGAGTGATCTTGGATCACTGCAACCTCCACCTCCTGGGTTCAAGTGACTCTCCTGCCTCAGCCTCCCAAGTAGCTGAGATTACAGGCATGTGCCACCACACCCGGTTATTTTTGCATTTTTACTAGAGATGGGGTTTCACCATGTTGGCCAGGCTAATCTTGAACTCCTGACCTCAGGTGATCTGCCCACCTCAGCCTCCCAAAGTGCTGGGATTACAGGCATGAGCCACTGAGTCCAGCCCTTTTGCTCTATCTTAACCACAAATCAATATACTTGGGTTTCATACAATGAAGACATTCAAGAAAGGGTAATATTTACATTTAATACCTTGTCATTCCCTTTATTTTGATCTCATTTTTTAAAAATGAAAATGAAAAACATGAACAGCAACTAAGAGGCACTATATTATCAGTAACAAAGGAGAAAAAGGCACCTGGTTTAGAACAAGATGGACGTGAATTCACATCCAGCTCAAACTACCAGCTATGTGACCTTAGATAATGTAATTTAACCTTTCTATGCCTCAGGTGTCCATTCTGTGAAATGAAAGAGCATAAATAAACACATTATCAGGTACACAAAGTAAGCACTAAATGTATGCTACCAAAGCAAATTAAAATTATAAATGCTTCAGGATCTCTGTTTTGTTAAAGAAAAAAGGGATTAAAAAACAATGGGAACATCTGATTTGTGAAACATCTCTGTTTTATTCCTTGGTCTTCCTTTTCACTGGCCCTAGTCACTCATGTAGATAGATGACTCATATTACTTGTCATTAAAGTGCCTAGAAGACTAGCCAGGGACCAAGAGAAAGCCCTTTTTTAGACCGGGGCATCTGAACCATGACCTTGGGCAATTACAAAATCATCATACAGATATGTAGATGAACTAGTAGTAAAGGGCAAAAACAAACAAACAAACAAACAAAAATTAGCATTTAAGCATTTTTAACATTAAAATACTATTGAAAGTAACTAGATGCTATGAAGAAAAATTATTAAAATAAACATAATGCAATTTCTTGAAATAACTTATTTATTGAGAGTTTAGATACATAAAGATGAAAAGCTAATATGAGTTCTAAATTAGAAAATGTATTAGGAGATCAAAAGCTATCATTGTAATCACTATGTAACACAATAAAATAAAATAGTAGTCCAATGCTAGAATAAACTTAAACTTTCAAAAAACCATCAGGATTATACCCATACCAAAAATAATATAGAATTGTCATTTTTACATATAAATAGGTTTACTGGGAAAGAAAATGTCAAATTTTAGAACTCTGTTACTATTAGAAATTATTCATTTCTAAGGCAGGACCAAGTTTCATTAGCCAATAGCTGCTCTGAAGAATGAAGCTAATTTACATTTAAAATAGGAGTACAGTCTACTCTTTAAAAGCACAATGGTAAACACACCAATTTGACAATTACATTAATATGAGTATTTGCATAATCTGTCTTCCACACCTGTTCTTAATTTGAAGCAGCTGCAGGACAAATCATATCACACTAATCTGAATGGATATCTGGATGTTCCAAACAGTATCCATACATCTAACGTTTCAAAGATATTTTATTCTTTAAATGTTTCCTGGTAAAAATTTTTAGAAGCCATATTTAAAATTTGGTTAATATTAATTAGGAATAAGCAGAATACCAAATAACGCTATCCCTTACATTTTTGGTAGCCTGTTATTGACATGATAATAATAGATTTTTATATCTAGAGGTTTTTAGGTAACATGTAATATATTTACATCAAAAAAGTTAAAAAGCACAATAAAATATACCTACAAAGTTTCAATAAGGAACGTAATCAGAAGATCAATAGCAAATGCATTAATGCCAAATAGAACAAAATTCTATAGATCATCTGAAAATGTGTTAGCAGCATATATCATTGTGGTATCTTTTTGATATTTCCCTTTCCCGAACTGATTCCATTTATGTTAAGCAAATATTTTAAAATTTAATAAGCAGAACCTTACTTTTATCTTTTAAAGGATCCAGCTTGTTTTCATGTGTATTCAAACACATACTAAGAGCCATCAAAAGGAAGTCAGTTTATTATTGTTATATATTCTTCTAGTTCATGCACATAAATTATTCAGCTAGATTCTAGCTGGTGGAATTTAAGATATCCATGTAATCAGTCAACAAAACTGTCTCTCTTTAATCTTCTATTACGAATAGGAAATGAAGTTAGCGATTTCTAAAGATGTTATTTATTTCTTGAAAAATGAATGAGAGCACGTACAGTAATGAACTGGAGCAACAAAGAAAGTCAATGTGTTTATTTATCTGCTGTTGAACTCTGAAGAGGTAAACAGTAAATGGCTGAATTCTTAGTTCAGTATTTCATTCAGAATTTTATTTTTACAAGAGCTCACATAATATTTAAGAATAAAATACTAAACAAAATAATTGAAGCTTACATTTCTAAGACATTTCATGTACATTATTGAGCAATCCTCATCACATAAGAGAAAACTGAGGCTCAGGGAAGTTAAAAGAACTTGCCCAAGTGCTCACATTTTGTAACAGGTTAAGACTTGGGCATCCTGATTCCAGCTCTGTGTTCTTTTCCATAACTCACAGATGTTTGTTTGAATGAAGAGCAGCTATTATAATAAATAATAAATAGGATCAAGGGGTTTTGCTAAAAGAATCTGTCAGTTTTTTAAAATTTCACAGTATCTAAAATATTTCCACACATAGCTTCTAACATAGTAGAGAAATACTGTTTCCAAAATGACTATGAAAGAACTATTTTCCAGCCAGGCACGGTAGCTCACACCTGTAATCCCAGCACTTTGCGAGGCTGAGGAGGGTGGATCACAAGATCAAGAGATGGAGACCATCCTGGCCAACATATTGAAATCCTGTCTCTACCAAAATACAAAAATTATCTGGGTGTGGTGGCGTGTGCCTGTAGTCCCAGCTACTTGGGAGGCTGAGGCAGGAGAATTGCTTGAACCCGGGAGGCGGAGGTTGCAGTGAGTCGAGATTGTGCCACTGCACTCCAGCCTAGCACCTGGCGACAAAGCGAGACTCTGTCTCAGAAAGAAAGAACGAACTATTTTCTATTTAGCTAAATGTACTGCAATCTCTTACCAAGAACAGTGGTTACTTTAGGAGTATAAAAATAATTTTTATTACTATATAATTCAGGCAATAAAGCTAAGTTATAGTGATTGTGAGAAAAGCAATTTTCACAGTTCTGACCTCTATATAATTATATTTCTAAATATTCCTTATTTTATTTTTCTTCATTAAAAACCTTACATATAATTGAACACATATAAAAGTACTCTAAACAGATAAGCTGGCATGTCATAGGGGTATGTGGAACATAATGGAATGAAAACTGTATTTGTATGTAATGAATATGGACATTGTATAATACTCTAACAACAAATTTCACTTTTTCTTTGAGTGGCAGAATATTTTAACATGAATAAATGAGTGATAAAATTCCAACTTTTAAAATAAACTTGCTGCCTCTTGTTTTTGCTGGTAAGGAAAACCTAACTCATTATCGAAGTTAAAATGTTTGGCAAATAACATATAAAAAAGGATATTTTTGTGTAAGCAGATGTTACTAAGAAGGCTTACTCTTTTACTATAATAAATAAAGCATTGAGATGATGAGATTTTAGAGCTTGAGTCATGTCTTCTCAGTTGATAGAAAAAGGTAATGAGGCAACAGAACTGAACAACTGCCCTACTGAGATCATACAGTCAGTAAGTGGTAGAGTCAAACCTTGAACCCAATGCCTCTCCCAAAAAGCACAGAGGCTGATCTCTTACCATTAATATAAAGCATAAAGGGAATACCACCAAGACATTTATAACATGTTTTTCCATGGCCCTAAAGTAAGGTATATCCTAAACATAAATCTTATATTTAAAAAGAGCTACAAAATATGAAACTATGTTTATTTCTAGCCTGGCATAATGATGCCTCATGAATGTACACACAAATTCTGATAACATCAATGTAAAATATGTGTTAACAGTATCAGTGAGAGGTTGAAATTCAGGTGAATTTCAATTCTTCATACTTTTCTGTATTGCCTGAATTACTTTTGCAAGCACACATAGTTTTGGTAATCATTAGAAATAAGGCTATTTGCAAATAGAACAAAGAATAGTAATTCTAAATATTTGTCTTAAATACCTTTGCTGACATGAGGGTTTAGCTTACAAGTATTCTTATTTTTCTCATGTTAAAACTGCACTTATTACTCCAGTCTTAGTCTCAGTAATGAAGAAAAATAAATGTCTGCCACTCTTGGCATGATTTTTTTTTTCATGCAAAGAAATTATTAAAATACTTTTCTACCCTTTTCTCTCCTTTAAAAAAAAAAATCTGGTAACCCTTTTGTGAAACTCTCTCATTTTCCCTTTAATCATTTCTAATCATATTACTTGTTACCTCAGACTTGTTTTCATACTTAAATATTCCTTTTAAATTCTGGAAGTCAGACCTAAACAAGTTTTAAAGAACCACAAACAAAGCCCCTGGAGGCACAGAAATGAAGAATAGCTTATTCTGTTCAACTGTAAGTGATGGGTGATTCACTAAACACAAAAAAGAGAAACCCAATTTATTCCACAGAACACTCTAAAAAGCCATAACTGTCAAGCAGCTTTTTTTTTTTTTAACCTCAAACCATGAGTTTTGTTTAAAATGGCTTAGAAGAACGGTTATTATTCTGAATTTTTATCTAGCCAGATTGTCAACTCCCTGAGGATAGGAACATCTTTGAATCCCCTATGGTACCTGGTGTCTGCCTGGCAAAGTGTCTAACATACCGAGGGCATTTAGTCATGTTTCTTTGATGGACTGATTGAGAATATAAATTCTAATACATGGAAATACTGTAAAACAGTTTTGCAAATCATACTGCTGTTTTGTGTTTAGTTTGTGGTTTTCCGCTGGAGCATGATAACCATTTGTTTCACATGAAATTCTGTGGATTAGGCTTTTCAATTTATTTCTACATTTCTCCTGAATCTCTCTTTTTAGTAAATAAATAGCTATTTGTATGCAATATCAAGCAAAAAGGTAGGAAAACAGATTTATTAACCACATCTGCTTTAGTTTAGCAGTACTGGAAATTATTGTATGGGAATGCCAAATAACATAATCATATCAATCACTTACATAATTATTTCTAATTTGACTCTCAAGAAATACTCCTTTTTATCAATTATGCGTAGAACAGGTGTTCCTTTTAAAGCAATTTGCATTAGCATGATATTGTAAATTAATGCTATTTTGACTCTTTAGTGATGGCAAGATACATTTTAGCATTGAGTAAGCCATTTATCAGTGTTCCATCAAGAAATTTACCATTATGCACATTGCTTCCAAAAGTTCTGATGTCCTCAAGGACCCAGAAATCACTAGAGTGTATCCAAGAGTCTCATGCACTATATGTATATGTATTTCTCTAGTTCACTGAATAACTTCAATATTCTAGTATTTAACAAAAGAGTTGAAAAAATGGGGCTTGAAGACCTGAATAAACAGTGGGCTGATTTTTCTTCGTTTTTGGCTTGTGCAATGAAAGAGAGAGAGAGAGAGAGAGAGAGAGAGAGAGAGAGCGCGCAGGTGGGAAAGACGGAGATAATACCTGCTTCGAGAAAGACGGGCTCTTAACGTACAATGTATTTCCCACTCCTCATCTCCTTGCACCCAGTCTACCATATACCTGCCTGGCATTAGGATTTGAACTTACTGGCCTAATGAGACACAAAATGCCTTACTGCAAATGAATATTAAAAATAAAATTAAAAGAAACCACATATAAGAAAAATTGATAAAAACAGGTAGACAAACCTTTAATAACACTTTTGCTACAGAGAATAAAAATGATGTGGTTATTGGCCTATTTTATTTGTTTTCTACATGTACAATCTATTTCTTTTCTTTAGAACAGTTTATTATACTATTTTCTTCCAATGGCACGAATTCCATAAACCACAAGTTTAAAGAAGATGGACTAAGTTCATTTTTATTTCATCCTGGATGATTACTGGAAAACATGCAAGACCTATTATGAAAATGTGATTAATAAAAATCATTATACATTTACAGTATCTCAGGGCCAAACAAATGACTAATTCTTATTCTTGTGGTGCCCTGGATGAAGTGATAACAAACATGTCCAAGAATAATCCTGTTTTGGTTCGGCAGAGTCACATATGGCATAGGGACCTCACATTCTTCCTCCACCCTATAGAATGGGGCAGCCTTCTATAAGACGGGGAGTCTTCACAGAATAAAACATTTCTGCCCTTCCTCTCCTCCTGCTATTCCCCCAAACCAATAATTCCCAAGAATATGATTCATTTATTTCAAATATACCCTGAAAAGGGTAGAGGAAAAAAGAGACCTTGTAATCAGACAGAACTGAAACTTGACCCTAGGTACTTAGGAAATTTACTAAAACTTTCTGGCTCAGATTCTTCATAAGTAATATATGGACAGTATCTATCAATTCTGTGGCTTGTGTGGGAACAAATGAATGATCACTGGGGAAAAGTACCTGGAGCCTAGAACACAGCAGTATGTGTCAGTGGAAGTCTGTGGTAAGGAAAATCAAGGTTTCCTTGGATTTTCTTCCAGGTACCCCCAAAGTATCACTTTTTGCAGTATAGCTGCTTATAATAATTGCTGCAAGAAATACAGATAATTTATGGATCATGCCTTATCTTCACTGTAGCTGGGAGGAATGTTAAGACTTTCTAAAGTTTTCCAGTGATACCAGAATTTAATATGTCATAGCTAAACAAAATTTAACATTTTTCTACTCTGAACTTGTTTAAAATTCATCTTCTATGATTTTTTATCCACCCTTCAAAAAACATTTGCTTCTTTACTTTCAAAATATGCAAATGTTTCATTTAGTTAAACTATCCAGTGTTTGTTCCACTGCTTACATATGTTCCATCAGAGTCCCTCATCTGCACTGCCAGCATTCAGTAATAACTTCCTGGAGGGAAAGAATCATCTTTGCACAGTTTACTTTGTCTTGTGCTTTACCTAGTGCTGAGAACATACTGAGTCTTTAATAACATTTTAAGTATAAATAAAAAATATTAAAACTGAAAACACTATAACTCACTGAACATTAATACACAGGTTGTATATTTCTAAAATTTCCTACAAGGAAAAAGAAAACAACAAAAAAATTTCTTTAACTAAAGTATTTCAAGTCATAACATCTCTTTTTACATATCCCATAGGTCAGTATTAATATATTTAATAAACTATATTTGTGGCAGAAACTGCTAGATATTCGTCCAAAAATTCATCCTTTCATTCTTCTCTACTAAAAGTGCCCCAACTTTGTTCAATGTGACGAAGTGCCTGACTAAACACGATCAGCCTCACAGACTCAGCTCAAGTGACGGGTATTCATATGATACTGTTCAGGATGGTGAAATTGAAATAGAAGTCACCGTGTGAGGCTTCTGAGAAAGCTTGTTATTAAAGGGGGAAGCTTCAGTTGGTCTGCACCTGTTTTTATTTTGTCCTTTCTGTCTTGTCTTTTCCTTCTTTTAGTCTGAAAGATAAGCATAATGCCTGGAGGAGGGAGAGTTATCTTGTGGCCATGAAGATAAATGCTACACAGGGGCAGAACATGAAGCTAAAAGAAACCTTGCTCCTATGTCGCTCTTGAGCAGCTGTACCAGTCAGCTCTGAACTACTTGTCTATGGAGTTCACGTTTCATGACAAAAATAAATCTGTAATCCCAAATAGAGCAGCTGATAAACTTCATAGTAAATTTAGATAACATTTTAGTGGAAACACACATAACGTATGTGGCTAAGGAAATAGATATAATTAACTCATAAAAGTATATACCAATAAATCACATAGAAAGTATAGTTTCTTGATATTCGAGAAATCCTCACATCTTACTTGTAATCATGTATATTTCTAATACCTTTTTCTCAAGCAGATTTCTTACTCTGGTTCCCTAGTAAAAGTACCAGTGACACTTAGTGACATTAGGAACATAATCAACATAGAACAATGAAGGAATATGCTTTGTTCAAAGAGTAAGTAGGAAGTAAGGGACTTATTGTAAGCAAACTTTGTGAGTATCAAATTCATAAAACAGAAGATAGAATAAAAGAAGAAAATATTCAAACAAAGTTAAAAAAGAATCAATTGTTATTGCTAAATATGTATATTATATGTTATCTACCCATGAAAAAGAATCATTAGAAGTATTATTTCAAAAGACCCTGCCAAACTAAAGCAGACAAAGTAATAATATGATAGAGCTGGGTAATATGACCTTAATCATGTCTTCTAATGATATTCATATATGCTTATAAGTTTCTTCTACAAAAACAGATAACCCGATAAATATCATACCGTAATACTTGTTTCATCAGTTTAATGGAAGTGATACTGTAGTCTTATAGGACAAAGAAGGAACAATACAGTTTACAGAAACCAATTCAATTTGGCAAGAATTTTAATTATCATCTACCATGTGTCAAACACTATGGTAGGAAGTGAGGTTATAAACATGAATAAAACATAATTTCTGACATTCAAGGATTTAGAGTCTGAGATTGAGCTAGAGAAGCAATCAGATAACTGCAATAAAAAATGGTATAATCTATCTTCGTAACTAGCATATTTGAGATAATAAAATAAAATGCATTTCTGGAAATTCACTTGTGTGAGCAGGGATTTTTTTCTTTTTGATATATCAGAGGAGACTCCAGAGATCAGGGGCCTCGAAGTATGTATAGGAGTTTGCCATTCAGATAAGGGGTGTTAGAATGACCTTCTAAACAGATGGAGAAGCAGGAAAAAAGACAAGTAGACATAGAAGTCTGTATAGTTAACGATGCCTTGCAAAGTGCCTGGAATATAGAAAACAACCTATTCATTTGTGAATGAATGAATAAATGAACAAATAAATAGTAAGTTCAGAGAGCAGTAAGGATTAAGTGATGGTAGTAATACATCAGGTGTATGATGATGCACAGCACCAGACATGATGAGGTTGAAGAACAGGGCAATTTTTACATCATTAGGGCAGAGGAATATGACATTAATTGATCGTAAGGGCTAAATGGCTGAAGACTACAGAATGGGGTCAGGAAGAGCTGATGAAAACACTGGGTAAGGAAAAACAAGTAACTTCACTTTGGAACATGCTGATCTAGGCTGAGATGCCCCAGTAAGTGAAAAAACACATCTGGAACCCAAAAGAAAAGAGGGGCTTGATAGAGTTATATACAAACACTGGTCTGTAGACTCAACAAATTTATGGAAAATCTATGATGGGCCAGACAGTGGAAATGTGAAGATGAATAAGGCACAGTCTTGGCCCTCAAGAAGCTTATAGTAATTATAATTCAGTGTGATGCCTACAAGAATAGATGTATTAATAAGACATATAAGTAATATATGGAAGGGAATAATTAATTCCACGTAGTACCTATGCTGGTGAGGATGGGACGATATCAAAGAAGACTTCACAGAGTAGTTGACACACAATTGAAATTTAAAAGATGCAAAAAAGATTTCTATATGAAAAGGTTAAGAAAGGTATATTGCGAAAAAAGAAGGGAAGGCCAGTTGCATGGAGACATGAACCAACATTTGAGTAACTGTAAGAGGTTTGATACTGCATATTATATAACATGTAAAAACCAGGTGGCGGACAATGAGATGAGAGTGCCAGAGCCATTGCAGCAGACACCTATCTGAATACAATCAAATTTCCTTAAGGTTTCTAATACCAAAGGGAAGCCTATTGGGCATAGCAGATATACACTGAAGACTTTAGGATGTAGGTAGTATTTTAAAAAATTAAAGATAAGAAGGGAATGAGTTTATTACTGAAGATTTTACTTAAGAAATCATGATAATAAAAATAAAATTCTGACAATATTGTTGGAAATGATCCTAGAAAGGCTGATCAGAGAGAGACATCTTAAGAAACACATTCAGAGTCTTTTTAAAGTTCAGATTTAGTTCAGATTTAGAGAATAAATATATAAACAAAAGTTAGTGCTGGGCTGAGACTTAGTGACTGTTGAATCTAGAAAGTGAAGTGTAACTAGTTCAGCCTTTTCATTGTAAGGGTTGGACAACTGAATTGCAGAGAGGGAAAATCATATAGTATAGTAATATAATTTGGGGTTAACTGCTTTCTTGTTCCAGGAGAGAACAGTTCAGGGTTCCAACATACTACTCTGTAGACCAACTGTTCTAGAATCTCCTGGAGAGTTTTAAATATCCTGATTTCCAAATATACCATTCCCCTGCTCCTCAATTTTAATTCAGTAGTTTGAGGCAGACCCAAGATATTCATTTTTATAAGACTTGCAAGTAATTTTTTAGACTTGAAAATGAATAGTACAAATGTCCTCTAAGACTCTATATGGGAGTGATGATAGTTATTGATTAAGGAAAATAAACTCTCCTGAAATAAAGGAAAACTTCAAATGATGCCCATAATTGCGAAAAACTATAATTTTAATTACACCAGTTAACATGTTTTAAATGCTTGGTTCTATGGGAAGAAGGTAGAATGTAAAGAGAATAATTTTGTTTTTAATGTTTGTTTGCTTTTACAGAGATATTATATCAAAGAATTTGCTACAGTCTTTCTGTGAGACAACAGATTTCTTCATGTCAGCACATCATAATGTTCAATGTGTTCCTTGGTTTGTCACTTAGGAACGTGCAGTTGCACTAGCAGTAGAGGATGTCAAGGTGGAAGCTTTTACATCAATGCAAGTGTTAGCATTGAAAGTGTAAGGATTATATACTACGCAAAGGAATTTTCTTTGTATTTTGTGTTATCAAAATGCTTAACTATCAGGTACTAAAGGTTCTATGTCTATACCGATAAAACTGTAAAAATGGGCATAATCAAATGACAAAACTTAAAAAAAAATACTTTTAGCCACAGCTTGATGTGATTTAAGACCTTTAACTGAATTTAGACACACTCTCTAACTGGGGGAAATAAAATCCCTGAACCAAACTAGGAAACAATGGATGGCTATTATAGTCTCTACTCATCTACCCAGTGTTCGTGAGAGGTCTTTTCATACTCAAGACACAGCCCTCCCATTCCTTAAAAAACATGCTAGAGGCTGGGTGCAGTGGCTCATGCCTGCAATCCTGACACTTGGGAGGCTGAGGCAGGAAAATCACTTGAGCCCAGGATTTAGAACCTAGCCTGGGCAACATAGTGAGACCTCATCTCTATTAAGAAAAAGAAAAAGAAAATGAAGAAGAAAGAAGAAGAAAGAAGAAGAAGAAAGAAGAAGAAGGAGAAGAAGAAGAAGAAGAAGGAGAAGAAGGAGAAGAAGGAGAAGGAGAAGGAGAAGGAGAAGGAGAAGGAGAAGGAGAAGGAGAAGGAGAAGGAGAAGGAGAAGGAGAAGGAGAAGGAGAAGGAGAAGAAGAAGAAGAAGAAGACATGCTAGGCAACTTTTACTCTGAAGGAAGATTTCCCTGTAATTTATTGATGTCATTGGAGACTTACAATTAAGGAGAAGAAAAATTTTAAGACAGGAGCTTCTCTCGTCTTCAATGAAATAACAAGGAAAGTTGGGGGTACTTGTTTGTTCACTTTGGATTTTCCCCATAGAAGCTACATGGCAAGATTTGGTAGAATAGAGCCTTACAGTTCACAAATGTTATGGATTTGTCTGGTTATTTGCATACAATCTCTACGACTCTAGACATTGCACCTGTGCAAGTCTTCAATCCATGAAACAATCAAGTAGCTAAAAAAGTTGATCTAGTCTTTAGATTGCTGACTTCTCACACACATAACCTAATTCCTAAACTCCTGTGGATTTTTCTATCACGAATGTAGCTTTGCTGTTATCCACCTCACTAACGCAGGAGAACCTACGACATAAAAAAATATTCTTTTTAAAAATTGAAAATTAATCACAGGGCAAATTTTATTGAAAATTTTTAAGTTGTGAACTTGTGTGATACTTTGCATAAGACAGTTTTAGGTTGGTTCAAAATAAGGACAGTATAAAAGAAAAAAGTCTGTACAAACCTCACCAAAATTTTGAAATGGAAATTTTTGAAATTTATTTTTTTCATGAAGATCTATGGATATATACTTGGTGAATGTCAACGGTCTACTATAATCCTACTATAATTAGTTCTCTTGAGTGGTTTCTATCTCATCTAATCAGAGAATATAATTTTCATTTTGAAAAATCCACTATACTATAGTAATTTATTAGCATTTATCACGTGCCTTTGGGAAAAGGAACTTGGTGACCAAACATAATTTAACTTACAATAATGTTAGATTCTTGTTATGAGCTTATATGATTTTCATATTAAGGTAGGGTGACTTAAATATTTTGAAAGAACAGGCTGGGTATGGTGGCTCATCCCGGTAATCCCAGGTCTTTGGGAAGCTGAGGTAAGCAGATCAACTGAGGTCAGGAGTTTGAGACTAGCATGGTCAACATGGTGAAACCCCATTTCTACTAAAAGTACAAAACTTAACTGGATGTAGTGGCACATTCCTGTAATCCCAGCTACTCAGGAGGCTGAGGCAGGAAAATCTCTTGAACCCAGGAGACAGAGGTTGCACTGAGTGAAGATTTTACCACCATATCACAAACTGGGTGATAGAATGAGATTCCGCCTCAAAAAAAAAAAAAAAAAAAAAAAAAAAGAAAGAATAATTTATTCCACATTTGTTTCACCTTTCCAAATGCTGTGCTTCCAAATTCAGCAGTACTAAAATAATCATAATCATCACAATCTTAGATATTCTTAGAAAAACTATTTAATATAACTATCCCAAGCACTTCTAGTTTAAATTTTCATTTTGTAATAGGTTTTCTGAAAAAGCAGACCAAAAGATTAAGGAACAATGAAACCACTCTGATGACAATTTTTTAAAAAGCCACTATAAATGTCATAACAGAATATTTCTAGCACTAAAAAGAAAAAAATAAAAGCTTTAGGGTTCCAGGTTCTTCTAAGTAGCTGAGATATTAAAGAGAAGTGCTTTCCTATTGAAACCACAACTTAAATAGCACAAACTATTCTTGGGATAAGACAAGAATTAAATATTAGATACTGGATTGTAAGAATGTGCAGTTTTATTTATTAGTAAAATGATATGCTAGAATATATTTTAGGTTCATGATAGAATTAGATACTTACAGATTATTTAGAGTCTCTATTTTCTTACAGGACCAAAGAGCGATAAAGTAAAAGAGACAAGACTAAACGATGAGAGAAGAAAATAAAATGGTAAAGGAGAAAAGAAAGCAGTAGAAAAGGTGAAGGTAGCAGAAACCTTTTAAGTAAAACGATATAAATGTGGACGGCAGGTTGATAGAAATACATGAATAGAATCCACAGAGGAAACACAATCTTAAATGTAAGTAAATTTCAAAATAATTTCACTTTTTGTCTTTAATCATGTACTGACACTGCTCTTCGCTTTGTCATTCAATTTAGCTTGTATAACACTTCCAAACATCTTAAGATAAAATTCACAGCCTAAGTCTTAAATCCTATAGAGACCTCCCATAACAATATTAATGTTCTATTTCTTTCTTGCTCTCACTTTAGTTAAGGTAGAGAAGTCAAGGGAATATATACTTAAAATCCTAATGGATTACAGAAAGAAGCAAGTTCTTGGGTAGCTAAGAAAGGAGAAAATTTGACCTCCTAGAAAGCAGTGTTCTTCCATATTTAATTTATGGAAATTCAGTATTATATATGCAACATACATTTTCTTACACTGCAATCTGAGAAGCAAAAGTACATTTTTTAATTCTCTATTTTCTATTTAACTCCCATGTTAAGGTATAATTTTTCTCCATTCATTATTGATCACATTAGTACTGCAGATCCTAAGAGTAACTGATGAATGATGAAGAATGAAGAGGATTTAAAATGATCAGTGTTGCAATTCAACTAGACAGTGTTTATGTGAAAATGTTATCCTTCCTGTGGACATTGCTTGATATGGCTGACAAACCTTAACTTTTATAAACTCTCCCTTTTCTTGACCTTGCTTAATAAACCCAATGCTAATTTCATTGCTCTAGGCTCCCCTTGTCTCTCTGCATTTTCTTCTTGCTCTAAAAAAATAACAATGTTACTGAGCTCTTCTTTGCAAATTACCTTTTTTGGAAATCTCCTCTACTCCCATGGATTCATCTATTACTTCTGTGTTATTCCACAAATATTTCTCTTTAGTCTTGATCCCTCTGTCAAGTTATCTTTGAAATTTGCTAAAAGCTAGCTATTTCTACTTACTTGTCTGGCAATCTCCTCAACTCAACATGTCTAAAGCTTAAGTCTTCATCGTGTCCACCTAAATAGTCTTTAAAAGAGTCTCTTGATTTCAGGTTTCTCAGAACTCCCTTCCCTGAAAATATCCTCCATTTGTACCATTGCTATCTTCACAGACCACTGCTTTGATAATTTCACTTCCTTCTCAAAAAAACTTTAATAGCCCATGCTACCCAATCCATAAAATACTGTCTTCTTAACCTGACATTTCAAGCTCTATGCAATCATTGATGTGTAGTTCTAGCCCCCAACCCATTCATTATTCCATTAGTATGATATCTCTATGCTGATCAGAATGAACTACTTACTCTTGCCTAACCAGATCTCAGAATTTCCTAAGTCTACATCTTTGATGACATCTTTAAAAAATTCTCCATCAAAAATTCCTTTATCTACCAAATTCCTTTACTTTAAGCCCAACGTACATGCTACCCTCTCTACAAAGTCCTCCCTGATCACTTGTAGCCTGAATTGATAATTCTCTTTTTTAACTGCTTATTGCTCTTTCTGTTTTTCCCATTTCTACAGCACATCCACTGTGTCCAGTAAGTGTATTTATTTGTACACAACTGTGAATATCTCCTCAACTAAGTCATAAGTCCCTGAGGATATTATACATGATAAATTATCACTCAGTTTATACTGAATGAACTTTTTTTTCTCCTCCAAACTTTCTCCTCTGCTCCATTCAGCACCATCTCCTCCTCTTTCACTGTTTCAACAAATTTATTTATTGAGCTCTATTATTCATTAAGCACCGCACTAGGTACTAGAAGTTAGCAGGGAATTCATGATTCATTTGTCATATAACTTACAGTTTAATAGAGAAGATAAGCATTAAAATATAAGTTTATGTGTTTATGTGTGGAGAGTGTGAAGTATGTATGTGGTGGGAACCTATAGCAGGGGAAAACACTCTAGTATGCCTTAAAACACATGGTTACAACATGGGCATATTGAATATCATTGAAATATCTGGGAACAGTAAAAAGTTATGGCCAAATACCATAATATAGAATATATATTGGCTGGTCGTCTGGGCTCGTGCCTGTAATTCAGCACTTTAGGAGGCTGAGGTGGGTAGGTCATGAGGTCAAGAGATCAAGACCACCCTGGCCAACATGGTGAAATCTTGTCTCTACTAAAAATACAAAAATTAGCCAGGCATGGTGGAGCCTACCTGTAATCCTGGCTACTCCGGAGGCCAAGGCCAGAGAATCACTTGAACCTGGGAGGCAGAGGTTGCGGTAAGCTGAGATCGCACCACTGCACTCCAGCCTGACGACAGTGAAACTCTGTCACACACACACACACACACAAAACAACAAAAAAAAACCAAAACCAAAAAACCAAAAAAAACAAAAAACCCTTATATATATATGGTTTATATATATATATAAAACCAAGGATTAAATACCAATTTCCTGGAGGCTAGCATAACGGCAATTATTTATTAACTCCTTATCCAAGGATTTATGCAATTTTTTTTTTTTTTGGAGACAGAGTCTCTCTCTGTTGCTCAGGCTGGAGTGCAGTGGCACACTGTCAGTTCACTGTAACCTCCACCTCCCGGGCTCAAGCGTTTCTCCTGCCTCAGCCTCCCGAGTAGCTGGGACTACTACAGGTGCGTGCCACCACCCCAGCTAATTTTTGTATTTTTAGTAGAGATGAGGTTTCACCATGTTAGTCAGGATGGTCTCAATCTCCTGATTTTGTGATTCATCCTCTTTGGCCTCCTAAAGTGCTAGGATTACAGGCGTGAGTCACTGGGCTCAGCCCTAAGTAATTCATATAATATTCTTTTTGGTCTTCACAGCAATCTTGCAAGGTGGGTATTCTTATTCCCATTTCAGAGATGAGAAAACAGTCTCCAAAGAGATCAAGTTATTCTATCCAAAGTCTTAATAATGGCAAAGGCAGGTTTCAGATCTAAAACACATGGTTTTGTCTTCTACATGCCATGAGTAGATCATATGGTAAGTTTTCCATACCAGCATGCTAAGCAGTAATGAGCTCAATGTCCCAGACCCTCCTCCACAGGGTGTTAGCCTTGAGCAGTTGGTCATGGAAAGGAACATCATCATAGTTTAACAAAAATTTTATTCTATAACATTCTCTTAAATTCGCCTATTTCATGTTGCCTTTTAAGAAATGTTCTTCACTGGAATGGGAAAATAAGAGCCACACAATACATAGTCTGTTCTTGTAAATAGTATTTGAATTAATTTTTTTTATGATCAAGAAATAATATACTAGACTTCCTGCTCATTTTTCAATACACAGAAAATATAAATAGTAAAGAATATCTTTAAAAACTTCATTCTAAATTTCTTGCATCACAATAGATGGCTCTATTTAAACCTATATCTCAATTTTTCTGGCAATACTGCTTTTATTTGAAACAAAATGTGGCCCAGCTTCTTTCTACTTCTCATACATTATATTTAAAAGTAATATTGAAAAAGAAATATTCAATTTCATTATCACTACACATAAATGAAATTTTATCATTTCCTAAAAGACACTTTGTAATATCTAATTCTATATCCCACATAAGTTGGTACTTTCCTCCAGAATATTTTACAAATTATAAATTTTAATACCTATTCTTGACTTTTTTTTTACATAGAATATAGAATTTCAGTATTGCTAGTTAGTTTACTACAGAATTTCTGGTTTTGTCAGCTTTTGTTATTTTTAACAATTTGGAATGAAATAGCAGAGTAAAATAAAAATAATATTAAGTTGCATTATATCACAACATATTTCAATGTAGATTACTGAAGTAAATACATTGGTTAAATAATTTTTATGTAGCTTACATTTCTCATAAATGCAATTTATAATATTTCAAAGCATTAAACAAAACAAAGCTTCCTCAGATATACAGAATTATATTTACACAGTGGTTTCCATACATATGGGATTTAATTCTTTGTTTCCAAGGCACTATTCCTGGATGTGGCATGTTAATAAACAAATACTTTGTAACAAAAACCAAACAAACAAGAACATAACCCTTACTTCATTAGCGAATATTCAACAAGACACACCTAATCCTGAAAAATTAAGGTGCCTCTCATTTCAAAACAAAACCAAAATAAACATTTAACCATAAAATTTAAAATCTTGTTCATCAGTTAGCCCAATGTCTTCAATTCTAAAGATGTTAAGTAAATTCCTCAAATTTATGTGACTATTTGTGGCAGAGTCAGAATAAGGCCCCCAGGTTCAATTCACCTTTGCTTTTTATTATTCCGTTTTTGAACTTCTTAAGAAAGAGTTATAAAAAAATTTTAGAATTCAATCACCTATTAGAAAGGAGAACCTTATATATTAACCTACAATGAAGGAAGTGATTACAATGCTAAAAACTAATATTCATCTAAGATAGCAAAGCAATGGCATTTACCTTAAATTTACGTCTCTGCTCTGCACAGCTGTTGAAGAACCACAAGTCTGTCTCATGGCTGTAAATGTAACAAGAACAATAATGCGACCAATTTTCATATCTAAACTAAATTAAGTAGATTTGTCATAGGCTAGAAAATTGAAAATGTATTTTACAAAAATTTTTAAAAATTTACAGATTATGGAAGTGTGCATGTGGGCATTTGTGTACGTGTGTGTGTGTGTGTGTGTGTGTGTATGTGTGGTGTGGTGTGGTGTGTAACTTACTCTTTCTAAGCTGAAAATTAGTTTCATGAAGTTGAAAAAACTAAGCGTTATTCTTTTTGGCTAACTTTCCTCATTATGGAGCACTATGACTATATTAAGACTAGGAAGTTCTGGGAGTAGATTTAAATAAAACAAATTTAAGTAAGAAGTTGTCTTTGGCTGTTATTATTAGGATATGTGTTCTGGGATACATAGTAAGAAAGTAAAGCAGAAACATCTGGTAATGCTTAAGTTAATATTGGCTCCCATTTGCATCACAATCTTTATATATTATTCATCAATATACCATCAATCGATGTACCTACTGATTGCACCTATTCAATTGATGTTTCATGTAATGAGTAGAATATGTAAACATATTTCAAATACATATAATCAGATATCTATACATGAAAGTGAAATCACTACTACAATTGGCACTCAAGCTTGTCAGATGTGATGGTTTTTCTTTCCATTTTGCATTAGACATGCTAATATCTATGCCATCTGTAGCACAAAATTCTGAACAAATGTAAATGAAAAAATAATAGTAGATAAAAACTAGTATACTAAAAATAGACTCTGTACCATGTCACACTTCAAATCTGGCCACGACTTCATAACATAGAAAATAAACTCAGGTGAATGTTAACAAGCAACTGATATTGTTCTTGTGACTTGAGCCATCAAAACAGGTTTTTAATTATGTATTTTCTTTTAAACTTTATAAAAACTATACTTTAAAATAAAAATATAAAGTATCTTTTTAATTCTCTAAAGATATTATGCTTGATATATTAACAAACATCATAATCTATTAATACTGAAACTTTGCCTTGCAAGTAGATATTTTGAAATATTTTCAATTACCCTTTTGAAATATAAAAGTAATACACTAACTCTATTATGAAAGTTTGGTTAAACACTTAAGTAGAAAAATCTCTAAATTTTGAGAGAATCATATAAGAAAATGTTTAAAATGATAATTTCATATTAAATTATTGAAAATTTTAATGCAAACATTCTCTCCTTTTTAAAACATAAGTGGCATATAATGCAACTCATGCTAAATAATATCTGAAGATACAAGGATAAGCATTACCTAATATTCCTGTTTGACAACAGATGTGTAAGCTAGTATAAAATGCTGTTAAGCTTTTATTAGATTTTTAATACAATCCCAGCATGTCTCCAGTTGTTAAACTTATCAAGTCCTATGAAATACTTAAAATGAAGGGTCACATTATATTAACTGCAGTGTATATTTTGGTGAACAAATAAGTCTCATTCATTATTTCTAAATTCTCATTCATAAAAACCAACTTCTCATTTCTATGATATTTTGTCCTGAGATCCCACTAAAATTACAAAATAATACTGAAATGCTAGTTTTACAGTCTAAACAATGGAGATAAATTCAGATTAATATGCATCACAAAATGAAAAACAAGTGACACAATGAAAGTCTTTGTAGTCATGGTCAGCAACTGCAATTGTTAAAAGGTATTTAAATAGTTTTAATCATTCTTTTATGCTGAAATAACAAAACTGGAGACTTGTGCTCAAAATTTTACTTACACATTGAGAAACAAACAACAATTCCTTATTTTAGAGCCATTAAAATTCCCACATTCTATTGTGGGTATTTTGTAAGGGAAAATATGTATATTTTAGCCCAAGTATCAAATCTTGTCTTTCAATGCAACAACAACAACAACAACAAAAAATAGGAAAACTGAAGCCCAGCCATTCTTTCCAGAGATACCCTGATAACCAGCAATATAGAAACTTCTACTGGACTTAGCTTTGGAGAGGAAGAAGGAACTGCAACTTCCTCTATTTTGTCAAGAAATATGGTAAAATAGCATTAGGATAATAGTGTTTTTTAGACATTCAAAACAGTAACTTCATTCCTACATTTTGCTTATGTTGCCAACATCTTAATTCTCCTTTTCTGTTCCAACAGGAAAGCAAAATTCCCACTCTGAAGCCATAGTGAGGATAAACATTTCATTTGCTATCTTCTGTGACTTCTATGTAAATTTTTATGTCATGTAAATGCATGAAGAGACTCTCATGGAATCATATAACTCCATGGAAGTACTATACCTAACTCCCATTACAAATTGGGGAAGGACATGATGCTGAGCAAAGTGACACAGAATCATTCATTAGTTAAACAAAGAAATGTGAAATTGCTTTTAAAAGAAAAAAAAATTTGAAAGAATCTTAAAACTCAGGCTGATTAAGTAAAACTTTCATTTCCAGTCATGGCAGACATCTGTACTCTGTTGAAACATCCCCTTATCCCCAAGTCCCTCTTGTCACCCACTCTCCACAAATGACTTTGTTCCCAGGAAAATCTATCCTTATCTGAAATTTGTTTAGGGATAATACATGTTATCCAGTTTTTAGGTAACAACTGATTTTTGGATTGTATAGATCAGTAGTTTATAATTCTCTCTTATACAAACTAAGCTTCAGAAGGCCATCATGTAAGATTAACATCTGTGAGTACACCTGAAAATAAAAACAGACATCTGGGCCATAAAAAATTGTTTTTTTTTTTGTTCAAATAAAGCAACAAGAGATGTTAAAAAACTAAACTAAATTTGCCTTATTAGGCATGTTACATAACACATGATTCAGAAAAAAGCATTACTTATCTTTCAACAGAGCTGGTAAACACTTTGAGAGATGTTTTATGTAATTCCAGAATTTACCTTCCAAACAGTCAAAAAATATACCTTAAAAATGTCCCCCTCCCACCTCAGAAAATGTCTTATAGATTTTGATTAAGAAGATTACATAAAACAAGGGTAATATTATATAACAAAAGTTACTTTAAAAGACATACATACTATCATTTTCACAGGACAAACATAGTGAGTAAGGACAACAAACTCCAGAATGTGTTTTTATAACTGTAGCAACAGCAATAACTCCTTGGCAAACTCAAACAGTTTTTCTGGCAATCCTCGAGGTTTTCTGCATTTCTCACTTGGATACAACTACGGAAGGGTTGCCTAGGACTTCTTTGTTTCCTTCCATACCATTTTACTATAACTTTGCTTTTAAGAAAAAAATTTCACATTTCAACCTATGTATGAATAAAATCCCACAAGGGAGTTTAATGCAAAATTCTCTATGCCTATGTACAGCAAATATGGTTCCTAAATACTTTTGCAAGGAGTTACCTTGGAAACTTTTGAAATCTATGCCAATAGAAAATTATTTTTTCCCTTTTCAGAAGATAAAATGAATCCTCTTTATGAATTAAAATTACCTACATATGCAAATGTAATAATTTCCGGTATATATACAACTGGGTCTGCACATCTGTTATCGTTATGAACTTCTTTTAAAATAAGACCCCAAGGACAGGAGTGCTTTACTAACCTGCAGTGGTCTCTGTTTATCACTGCTCTTAGGAGATTTCAATCCACTTGTTTGCTGCTGTAAAAGAAGTTGTCTTGCTGCTTGGAGAGCCTAGAAGTAAAAAGGAAACCATATGTAAATATTTTGTTGAAAGTTAACTTATCAATTACCTCTTGGTTAATAGTAAAAGGCTTCAATGTACAAGAACCCCCATATTCCTTTCCAGAGAGAATCATTATTGACAAAAAAAATTGCCAAACACACATATGTAACTTTACTCAAAATCGCAGAGAAATATGCAATTCTGCAGGAAATAAATTTAATTTGTTTAAAGTGCTTAAAGAGGATAAAAATCATAAACTGCATCAATAACCTCATTTCCATAAGGAACTTGTCTTTGAGTGTTCAACTGAAATGCCCACTCCCTTTTAAATTATCATTCAATTTGCATTTTCATATTACAATTTTGAGGCAAAAGCAGTAGACTTCAAGTGTTACCGGAAGCTGTAATTAAATTTGACAAATCAACATCAGATTATCTTGAAAGTGAATTAATAAGGATTTTCACTAAAGATTAAAAACACTTTTTTTGTACTTACAATTCAAGGGGAAACCTCTCCTTTGACAAAATAAAGTGCAGTTTTAATGCCAAATAAAATTGAGTGGTTTTCATTTGCATTCTTAGCAAAATCAGAGAACAAAGAAATTACCACTCAACCAATCAGGTTTGTTTCTATGTGTGACAGAATACCAATCAAAATAGAAGATGTTTTCATTTATTTTTATGTTTTCTTTCCCACTTAGGAAAATAAAACTTAACATAAGAAATTAATGTAAGCGTTTCATTTACTGGAGGAGGAAGAATTCAGTAAATGTACTATATAAACTTAACATATAAAAGCTAGTGCCATAGAACAAAATGCATAGTAAATTCTTCTAAAGGTAAGAGTATAAACTAATTTAAAAAACTTTTAAGAGCCTCTTAAAAAATTCATTTTCTCTCCCAATAACTGAGTTCAATGAACACTAATAATGAAATTTTCAACGCATAAAACTAAACTAAATCATTGGTCTACTATGTTATTTACTACTTTTGAATACAAGATAAATTTTTCACAATGGGAAAACATTATTGGATTAATATTCTTGTATAATAATTGAGAATTTCAGCTGATAAAAGTACAATTTTGATTGTAATCAATGATCTGGTTTTTAAGAGAGTTTCTAGTATCCATGACAACAGTTGCTTTGACAAGATGTGCATATGGCATTACACTGCCAGCTGGTGTGAACAATGTTTGAACTACTGCATTGAGATGCTGAGCAAACAGAAAAAGTTGCCACGTCTTAACCCTCAGGGAAGGCAGTCATCCCCTGATCAATTATGAAAAGACAGAGAGGGCTGCTACAGTCTGGCTCCAAGCAAGTTTTCTGAGAAGGCAGGCAGACATAGAAACCAAAGTAAACAAACTGAATGCACTAGCACCATCTCCTAACAACATTGATTTGTCTTCCCATAGCAGGATCTGGCATAGTTTGTAAAGCATACTTTTTACAGTTGGAGACACACTCACCCACGATAATCATCTTTGTGGTTGTTTTTTAAACTTTTCAAGTAATTGCAAATTAACCTAAATATTTCTAAGGATGGCACATTCCAGTGAACTCAGGTAATTTAAGAGATCAGTTTGAAAAAACAAAGAAATTCCATAATTACTTTATTATCACAAGACTCACTATTTGAAAATTTCCATTCAATATTCTAAATACTATATCTTTACTCTTTTAATTGTAACATAAAATAACTACAAATGATGTTTTTCCAAATAGAAATTTTTACAGATGTCCTAGGCTGTGTCTCTGAAATTCTCAAAATAAAAAATGCATTCAATTATTTTTCCAGTTGATGCCAAAATCTGCAAAATTTGCCTAATGGTTTTCATGTATTTTTTTTTCCTTTTTGAATTGATTGGTTTATTTTGTATATCTGTTGTTTTAATTTATATTAAATTATATAGTTATCTATTATTCTTAAAAAATATTAATGAACACAGTTTAGGATCTTAGAATCATGGATGACAAACACTAAAAGCAATCTTGAAAATCATCTAACCTGACCTCCTCATTCTAGCAAATGAGAAAAGTGAAACCTAGAATAGGCAATTGCTTTGTTCAAGATCACAAAGCAATTTATGAATGCTTTGTTCAAGGTCTCCTGGCTTCCAGGCCTGAGTGCATTCCAGTGTGCCATATTGTCTCTGTTCCATCAGAGGAATCATTAGTAGGTAATGAGTAAGATTATAGTAAAGAAGATATATGACATTATAATGAATTATTCTTCAGCAGTAAAGAGCATATCCATTTTTCAGACTTTACAAGGGAAACAATATAATCTTTTTGTTTTAAATCTGAAAATGAATAGAACAACTATCACAGAATATATATTATTTTTATGATCACTGCCCCCAATATTCTTAACTTGAATTTCACCATATATTAATACTTCTGTGATGCCTCGTAGAACTCTAAACTTTTGTAATATCCTGATTATCTGACCAATTATTAGTATAGAATTGCAAAATTCTAGAGCTGGACAATGCCTTAGAAACTGCCTAGCCCACCTTTCTCATTTTGTAAACAAGTAACTGAAGAATCAGTACTAGGATAAATTGACTGAAGCCACAAAGCAGGAGAGCCTGGTCAAAAACTCTGGCTCTTCTCTCCAAAGCTTAAGACCCCATCCATTTTACTGCCCTGCATTATATTCATTCAACACAACCAAAGTAATCAATGGAATATGTCAATGCTATGTAATGTCTGTAGAAAAACACTAGAAAATTAAATATATTAGAATTTTTTGCTCATCAAAGTATCGCTAATCAAAGGCACACACCTATACTGTTAATAAAGGATTAATAACGGTAATGAAACATCACAAGATAGCTGGCTAAAACATGCTTCTACTTTTAAAGTATTTTGATTTTCATATGCATTTATAATTATCTCCAAAATAGCTGAGGATCATCTTTTAATACAAACTCTTATGAAAAATAACTTCTTGCCTATTTCAACATTCTTTTGGTAGAACAGAAATTGCTACAGTAAACATAGGAGACGAAAGAACAAAAAACAATTCCAGGAGATGAGGAGTGATTTAAAACTTATAAGCAGAAATCTCTGGCAGTTTGCATTCTCACTGCATGCATCATATGACATTTTTATTTCCAGTATTCTGGATAACACTTTAGGACTGAATTTCAATAAACAATTGCTCAGAGACATTTAGTTCATCTTTGCAATTTATTATTATAGCTACTCAAGAAATGAAAGATTATTAACTAAAACACTTCCATCAATATAAAGTGTTAAGTGTCAAATGATATAAAATATTAATCTAAAAATCACTTGCCACTTCGTCAATACAAACAAAAGATTAAATCCAAGGCCATTCATAAAGTTCTCTGAGCCATCTCGTCATTTATATGGTCACCCTCCCCCACAAAAAATTAATTTAGAACAAAGGCAAAAGTTGTTTACAAAATTTCCTTTCATAATGACTGAGTCTGATTCCAATGTATCAGAAACATGAAAGAGATTTTGAAGGCAGCCAAACCATATCTAGTTTCCAAAAACACATTTGTTTTTAATTAGGGGTGCAAGTTACTTAATGAAGTTATCTAATTTTAGGAAAGCTAAAGAAAATTAAGATAAGACATCTTAAAATTTGCAATAAGGTTAAATAAAAAATTTTAAAAAAGAAATAATCTTTATAAGAGACTAAAGGTATACATTTTGTTAGGCTGCAGAGATGTGGGCATGCACATCTTTCATAACTGAGTGCATTTTGCTCTAAAATACTCATTGTAAACATCATTCCTGTTACTGTGCAATTTTAACTATTTTTTTTTGTAAGAAAAGCAAAGTTCAAGCATACTTCCTCACTAGTAGTAATTTTGTGCTAGTTATGAACTTCACAAAATAATTCTAATGAGTAGGTCATGGTGATAATTAAGGGTGAAAATGCTTTGTTACCAGTCAGATAAATACTTTTTTCTCCTAAAGAACACTGAAATCTTTCAATAAATATAAAATTATTTGAAAATAGTTTAGAAATACCCAGTAAAACAAAAAATGTTGAGTATGCTAAGGTTTATAAATAACTTTTTCTTTTTCAAAGTAAATATATGTATATTTGGGGAAGAAACAGACATCAGTCATATCTCTCCCCATAAAAATAGGAATGCTTAACCTATCAGCCTGTTGCATTTGAGACATTAAAATGAAAAATGACATCTACGCCCATTAATATCTTCAATGTATAAACAGCACAGCGTGACACATTCTTGAGAGCTGAAGGCTACAAAATCTCTCTGAAACATAAATAACAAAGCACTCAGAAGCATATTTGATGTTGATATTCATCTCTGAGAAAAACACTGTTGCCTAGGCTTCTTATGAAAATAGATGCAGCCCAAATGGATCTCCTGTAATTGGTTTCAGATAGCGAGGTCAGAAGAAATATGATACAAGAAACGATTATGTGGAACAGGCGAAACAAGAATGTTTACACAGTCACTCCCTAGTTATACTGACAAGGGGTGTATACTTTGCAGATAACCAGAACCAAAAAAAATTACCAGCAGGACATCCAGATTTTTGCTCCTCATATTCATATAGTTTAACCTTTAACACATTATGTCTTCAGCATGTTACTTTGGATATGAAACATAAAGTAAGTTTTCAAACAGAGTTTAATTTTCTGATTATTTTCCCAAGGGTAGTTAATAAAAGTATATTCAGATCCTTCCAGAAAGGATATAAATGTGTATTATGTTTGGTCTTTCTTCATATTATGTTCCCACTAAAGAGAATATACTGATAAATGTAATCTGAAGTCTCATAATGTTATTTAATAGGAGAAAATTAATCATCTAATTGGCATAACCTATTTTCAAATAGCAATCCATCAGAGTGAAATTATGCATCTGTAGTTACTGACTTTTATTTTTTCATGCCTGATACATAATCAGATTGTTTGTTAAAAAAGCTAATTAAAAATATTTTTAAAATAATATTTTATAGTATATTTTACATAAAGTTAGAAAATTAATGTGTGGATATATTATATTTTTCATCACTATGGAGGCCAAATTGAAATACTAAGACTACTAATTGCATAATAATTATAAAATAATACTATACTATAATAAGAGAACTTTAATAAGAGTAATTACTTGCGAAGGGTCCTATAGTTTCAAAGAATCCTATTTACCAATCAGATGTCAGACTATTTTGGCTAATATCTCGTGATATAGATCCAAAAGAGAGACAATCAGGGTATTGAACCTGTGATGGAATGGATGCTCAAGTCATTCTTAGAAGTGAGAATAAACTCTTTAAGGTTCAAGTCCAAATCCAGTATTCAGTATATTCCATTATGGCTTCAAACCACCAGATGACCTCAGAAATTCTGTGAAATAAGCCTGTTGAGTTAATAGCAACTAAGGTCTAAGACAGGTTTTGTTTTTTCAGATCTAGAATGAGTTTAATAGGAGAACACATTCTCTTTCTCTGAGCCAGCATTCTACAGGGTGCAGTACACTAAGTAACCTGATATTCCTCGCTCTACGTTCTTCACTATTCTATTGCTAATAGTAATGAACTGCTAATGTTATCTATAATAATTCTAAGTACATATTAAGGAATTCTGTCCAACTTTAAAATTCTAAGGTATGAAAGGTAAATTTAAATTAGGACTGATTTTATTAAAATTAATGATTTTACAACCTCTCTTTATCATGGTACCTGTTCCAGTAACTATAATAGTTTCTGTGCATTCTTTTGGTTATTTCTCTTTCTGGTGTAAAATATTTTATTATTTTCCCCAAATAGATTTTGGATTTACTTTTTGATTTACACATACCTTAGCACGGTTTTGTTTGTTTATTTGTTTTTTTCATTATGAGACTAATATCATCTTTTGTTTGGATATGGATTGAAGACTAACTACTTCCATTTTGCTATAATTTCAACCAGTATATCAGATATTAACTAAAAATACATGCTACTAAATTATAGTATAATTTATGAATGTAAACTATTATTTGAATTCTCTGTTCTGAACATGCTCTTCAACTTAAAAGTAAGGCTGTAGGAGAAGTAGTACTTGGGAAAATATTCTGGAAGAATAAAATACATAAAAATATTTGTCCTTAAAATGTGTGTCCTTAAAAATGTTTGTGACTATGCCCCATATACCTAGCAAAGAACTAAGCACTGCACACTTAGGTAGGAAGGGTGATATGACATTATTTCTATCTTTAAAAGTTCATTGTTTAATAAGACAGATCTAGTTGAATGTCAAGAGGCCACAGACAATGTTTTAAAAATACTTCAGTAGTCTATAAGTAGAAGAAATTATTTTTTGTTGATAAGTTCATTGAAATGTTTATGGAGGATATAATATTTGGGCTGGACTAATATGAGAAATATTTCATGTTGTGGAGATGACAGAAGGCCATGCCAAGTAGAAACAAAGAAAATGTGAGACTATATATAGTGAAAAGAAAACAACTGATCTTGGACGAGCATATGCTTAGTTTGGGAACTAGTAAAACTCGATGAGAAGGTTGGCCGGGGCTAATTACTGGATATAACTAAACAACAAATGACAAAGAGTCTTAATGTTATGTAGCGGGTAAAAACCAATTTTGCTGAAATCTGGAATAAAATAATTCTGGCCCAGGACAATACTGAAGTCAAAGTTGTAAAGGATAAACAAGGGATGAAGAGTGTGAGACAAGACAGTGGTATAAAGACTTGTAAAAAGGTCTGTGCAACTGTCCAAATAAGAGGTAAGAATAACATGAATCATGTTAGTTCAAAACAAGAATCAAAAGAGGTACTGTCAAGGAAGAACTAGCACAACTTAGTAAATGGGTATGAGGAAAAGGCTAGGAAGGAGTCAATGATGACTCCAAAATTTTAAGTCAAAAATGACTGAAAGAACAGCTGTGCCACTACTAAAAGGGAGGAAATTAGATTATAAAACATAGGATTTGGAGAGAAGATTATGCTGTTTGCCTGAAAGCAGGATAATCAAGGGAATATTTCTTTAATAGATAGTAAATAATGCAGAGGTTGAGAGTTATCCCACTGACAACAGATTCCCAAAAGTCAGTCATAGATAAATAGTTGAGGCAAAGGGAGTTTATTAAATTGCTGGTAAAGACATCACAGAGAGAAGAGTCAAGACCCCAAACTGCAAAATATTTTCTTGAGAGGAGATAAGGAAATAGTGAAAAGGGAGACAATGAATTGTGAGAAGAGCACAGTAATAGAAGTCCAAAATAATTCTGGAAAAGGTTAAAGAAATAATTACCATATGACCCATTAATTCTATCCAAGGTACAATATATACCCAAGAGAAATAAAAACTTACATTCTCACAAAAGCTGAACATAAATGTACATAGCAACATTATGCATAATAGCAAAAGATGTAAACAACTCAAATTCCCTTCAACTCATGAATAGATAAACAAAATATGGTATATCTTTATAATAGAATAGTTGTTCATAAAAGAGAATGGAGTATTGATACATGCAACAACATGGATAAATCAAGAAAAAATTATGCTAAGTAAAAAAACTCGGTGACAAAAAATCACATACTGCCTCATTCCATTTGTATAAAATGCCTGAAATAGACATAACTATGGATATAAAAAATATATTAGTGGTTACAGGGGCTGGGTGTAGGATAGAATGGGGAGTGACTGCTAATAAAAATGAGGTTTCTTTTTAGAGTGATGAGAATATTCTAGAATTAAAGAGTGGTGATAGTTGAAGAATCTTACGAATATGCTAAAAGAAAAACCTTGAATTGTATACTTTAAAAGAGGAAGTTTTGTGATACATAAATTATATCTCAATAAAGCCATCATACATTAAAAAATTGTGAGAGCACAGGATGGATGATACTATCTGCAATCATCAAAAACTCAGAGGCCAGGATTTGATGAAAGTTCATATTGATCTGATGATTTGTATATGACCTATCAGATATCAATTCCTATAGAGTACTGAAGTAGAAATAGATTCCAGGGAGTTACTAGGGAATTAATGGGGAAAACCATAGGTATGAGTGCAAACAATTGTTTTGATCAGTTCTGTGAAGACTAAAATGAAAGAGAGGTTTGAAAGGTTTTATTTGCTATTTTTTAAGTAAATAAAATATAATAACGAGCTTAATAAATATATTTTTTAAGAGAGTTTTTTTTTTTTTTTTTTTTTTTTTTTTTAGTTTAGTTTTGTTTTGTTTTGAGATGAAGTTTCAGTCTTGTTGTCCAGGCTGGGATGCAATGGTGCGATCTTGGCTTATTGCAACCTCCGCCTCCCAGGTTCTAGGGATTCTCCTGCCTCAGCCTCCTGAGTAGCTGTGTTAGAGGTGCCTGCCACGACTCCCAGCTAATTTTTGTATTTTTAGTAGAGATAGGATTTCACCATGTTGGTCAGGCTGCTTTTGAACTCCTGACCTCAGGTGATCTGCCTGCCTCAGCCTCCCAAAGTGCCAGGATTACAGGCATGGGCCACCGTGCCTGGCCCAAAATACCTAAGTTTTAATAAGAAAATTGAGCAAGTCCCTAGACTAGGGAATGGGAAAGGACTAAATTAAGGAGGAGCAGTAGGTAGGTGATAGACTTATGGGGAGGAGAAGCACATCTTTTTCTGAGGCAGGCTGAAGAGTGGGAGGACAGATGACTTGACATGCAAAGGCAGGAAAGGGAAGAGCTCACAGTGGATGTTCTCAACTAATTCAGAAAACGAGGTATGGTTATCTTTTGAGAATGATAGAGAGATTGGAATTATAGGTGAAACAAAAGTGGGGAGCTTTTCTATCACTGTTCTGAGAAATACAGCTGATGGCTAAAAAGTGGTATTTAAACTGCTGTGAGAATATAAAATGTACTTCTACATACACTGATGACATATAAATATATTGGTATTTTTTTCTGGAATATTGCCTCCAGGACTAAATGAAGAACTACCTACTTTTCTACTGCTCTCACTAAATGCAGTTAGTAATACTTAACTTCACATATAAGTGATTTGTGAAGCCAGAGAGGATAACGTACTTAAAAGTATTTTCAAAGCAAAGCATAAAGTAGTATTCCAGATGAAGACTTTTGAAATTAGGATTCCTCCAGTGGGTATCAGTTCTTCTAAGTATATCATGCTTGGAAATATATAATACTAGTCATTTGCAACTCACTCCTGATTACTAGCTTTAGTGGGTCTGGCATACTGTAATTTCTGAAAGTTTACCTTGATATGCATTTAGTTCTGCAATCTATCCAAGTTAGATAATGTCTCATTGGATAGAGAAACTATCTTAATAGGTTCATGTTCCATGATATTTTGAAAAGTTATATTTTAGTCTCCTCTAGGACTTCAAGGGGAGGGATATATAATTTCATGAATGTACTTGTGATATATAGCTCCTACTCCCATCCACATGTGAATGAATATGCACATATACAATACACCCAATGCTACGGGATCACTTGCACTCAAGGATCTTTTAATATGGTAGGAAAGATAAAATATACTCAATTTAATTACACTGCAATGCAGAATGTGATGAAAGCCATTACAAAGTATTATAAAAAGTGACTATGAGGGTTCAGTAAAAGCAAGAAGAAAGAAAAGAAAAATTAATGATTAAGTGCTCATGATATGCCAGTTATAATTTTAAATTTAATCCTCAAAACACCCTTTTTTAAAATCACAGATGTGTAAACTGAGACTCAGCATAGTTAGGTTATATGTCCAAACGTTTTCACCAAAGCCTTTGAGTGGCATAAGACATCTGAACAATTATCTGGCTGACTCTGAAGCTCATGCTCTTTCTACAAGGGGTAGTCAGGAAAATTATATAGTTGAAGGGACAGTGAAAGACTCAAGTAAAGAACTGTTCAGGGTATAAAGAGAACAAAAAATTTCTGAGTCATTAACAGCATTGCTAGTTATGCCAACTAAAACAACATAAAGAATTCCAAGCTAATTTTTTTCTTTTTCTTTATTTTTATGGAGATTATTAGACATACAAGCTTTTATTCTAAAGGAATTTTATTGCCCTTAAGAGACAGTATCTCTGAAGTTATTAAGCACTAGATTTAGGATGTTCATTACAGAAAAAAGCCAACATTAAAGATAAAAACTTTTTTTATAATAATCTTTCATACCAAATAGAAAAGAATATCATCTATAAATAAGCATTAAACAACATGTACTATTTTCTGATGAAGTTAAAAGTAGAGTTGCCAGATAAGATAGAGGATTTACCGTGAAATTTGAATTTATTACTATTTTTACTTGCTAAACCTGACAACTCTAGTTAGAAAAAGTAAGCATTTCAGAAGATGTTGCCAAGGTAAAAGATTGTTTACATCATTTTTTTTCATTTAAACATAAATATACTATTTATTTAGTGGAAATGTTTTTTAGTCCTCATGAGTAATAAAGACATCTTATCGATAGTCAACAGGTTAGCGAGGAAAGTGACTTGAAGCTTAGGCTGCTTTACTGTGAGAAGGAATGCTCACGAGATTATTAATGGATAGCAAAAGGATGAGGTGGACCACTCCAGAGGAAGAGTGAGTGCACACAATTTTTTTAAAAGACAGTTGAAGAAAAGCAAGGAAAAGTTTTAGAGTTCACATTCTAGAATTTTCTGCAATTGAAGGCACAGATGAGAAAAAAGCAAAACTTTGGTTCTCCATTCACCTTCCTTTCAGAAATGATGAGGATCAGCAGCCGATACCCCAAGGTAAAGATGAAGACCCTGCCTGTATGGTACCAAGGGGAGGAAATACTACTGCAGATCTATAGGAAAGAGGCTTGAAGCAGATAGTCTCTGCGTGCATCACCTTGGCTGGATCCAGGGGAGGAAAGGAATGGGAAGGCAAAACCACTAGAGCAGAAGAAGGCCTTGGTTAGTGCAGGTGCAGACACAGTGGGCTAAGAACCTCTAAAGAAGAGACCCTAAAGCTAAAATTAAATGTTCTTAGAAACAAAATAACAGAGTTTGTCAAAGAGGCATCAGAAAATCCAAGTTCTAATCCCAGAACCATTCTGATTTTCTGTATGATCTCATCCCTATCATTGATGATCTCTGAATAAATTCTTTCTTCCTAAACAGTTTACAATTTACCAGTTTTACAGGGTAATGTAAATTGTGAAACACAAAACTCTTTGAAGATAAGAAATGTCGGCCATAAACAACTAGTTGCTGATGAAATACTGTAATAATTTAAAAATATTAAATGAATGAAAGAAATGTCTTTATATTTAGATCATATAATTTATATTTATATAAATATAAAATTTTAGAAATTTATATTTATAAGGTAAAGTATGAAGCATGTATACACCAGTGTAACGTTTTCAAACTAATTCACAAAGATACATTTTACAGATCTTGTGCAAACTTACCTTAAGAAGAATATGTTTTCTATTCCAGCTATTACCAAATTTAGGTTAGATTATCTTTAGCACATAATGTGGTAAATTACAGTTATTAACATTATGATGTAATACAAGTGTTGCTTTCAATAAAATAACAAACTAATGGTGAAAATCATCACCACCTTAATATTTTTATAACTATATCCAATGTAATTTTTATGGTGTCCTTTGGGCTTCAGGCCTAAAAATCTTGTCAAGTGTCCTGCGTTTTAAAATTTTAATTCTATCAAAGAGGTTAAAATATATTTCTGATTTTAAAATTATATCGTATACTGAATTATCTACAATACGATTTGTAGAAAATATGTATATAAATAAAAATGTACAAATATCCACTTAGAAAATGGTGCCTATTGGTAGATATCAGCATTTTAAGAACCAGTAAATAGGAAGACCCAGGAAGGCTTCCTGCTTGTAGGAAACAATTTGATAGGGAATTTAGTTCTTGAAGATGAATATCCTGCTGCTGTTGTTTTCACTTAGTGCCATTATCACAGTGAAATCCAGGCTGGTAGAAGTTAAAACAAGTTCCTCCCTCATCCAGTTTTTTTAAACAAGCTTTTGTCAGTGGCCCACTTGTTGAAGCAACATAAAAAATCCAAAACCAGGAAGCAAACCTCTTCATTCTGCATTAGCACAAGAAGCATTTCTATTCAAGAACCTAACTCACCTAACCTAAGAAATCTTATTTCTTAGGAGAATACATTCAATTTCCCTTAACATGTACTATTGTAAACTTTCTAAGGGCTGGAAATGTTTCTAAATAATCTTTTATGACCCCAAGAATACAAAGCATAGTAGCTGGCACCTAGTCATTTAAGAGACATTTAATTGAAAAATACGTTTCTTTAGATATTTTTAAACTTGTAAAATACAGACATACTTCAGCTGGTTCCAGATACCTCAGATGCAAATTGTACACTAAGTAACAAAAGCAGCATGCCCTCTAGGAGCCATTACACTGCCTTAAACACAGTGGCTCCTTTACAGACCTTTACACTAATGACTCTGGAGGACTGACTTGTGATCTAAAATAATACTGAAATTAGCATAAGATGTCTTTTGCTTTATCAAGTTATGTTAAAGTATTTTTACCCATGACTTTTCCACAATATATGCTTTATCTCTTTTGTTATTTTTAAAGGGAAGATCTAAAAAATTCCTATTCATTGTCAGAAAAGTATCTCTTCCTTCAGTTAGAATGCCTCAATTATTTTAGGCAGACTGTTTAAGTATAAAAAGAAATCATTCTCTAAACTGCACCTCCATTGCCCCTCTTTTTTTTTTTTTTTTTTTTGAGACAGTGTCTTGCTGTTTTGCCCAGGCTGGAGTATAGTGGTAGAGTCATAGCTCACTGTAACCTTGAACTCCTGGGCTCACGCAAGTCTCCTGCCTTAGACTCTTGAATAGCTAGCATCACAGGTATGCTACCACACCCAGTTTTTATTTGTTCATTTATTTTTTTATTTTTAGAGTTGAGGTCTCATTCTAATCTGCCTGCATGGTCTACGAAAACAATCTACACATACAGACACTTTGTTATTCAGTTTAAGAATTTACTTACATAAAAATCTAAGTATTTTTCATATTTTTTCAGATTCAGTTATCCATGAAATTAGAATTCTATTAAAATCTTTTAAATATTTACTAATATCCATATATACCTATCTTTAGTACTTTATGTAAAACAGTCGTTTAGGCAAGCACCATACAGTTATTTTGCATTAAAAATACAAGTAAATTTCAGATTCACCAAAGCACACCATTATTTCCAATTCTTAGAAAGCTCAATTTTCTTTAATATTATCCTCTTCTAATAGATAGACTTTTCCCATTTTGTAATTTTAAATAATATTACAATGAACTTTATTAAAATACAGCCTTGTAATTATCGCCCAAAAGTTTAATTGTTGGGTCAAATCATAGTCAGATATTGGATTTTGATACACATTTTTATAATGCCTCTTCAGAATGATTACAGTCATTTGCAATCCCACCTCACTGTATGGGAATGTCCATTCCCCTATATTCCATAGTATACATTACCATTCTTTTTTAGTGTTTTCTAAACTAACAGGAAAAAGTATCTTATTTTATTTTGCTTTGCTTCCTTTACTAGAAATTGATATTTTAAAAAACATATCCAATATCAATCTATCTAGCTAGCTACATATCTACCTATCTGCCTACCTATGTTTGTATTTTCACTTAGAATTTGTTAATTGAATGGGCCATTGTACCAGATATTTCACTCATTCATTCAACTAATATTTATTTTCTAACTTCTTCTTTATTAAGTCTATCTAATGAATATTTTAAATGTAACTTTTTCTTAGATACTAGAGATAAAAATATAGAAAAATAGGCAATGTTCCCTCCTCTCAGAGTTTGCAAAAAATAACCTGATAGTGTTGCTCTTTTTGTTGTTTCATTATGTTACACACTATATGACACAGATCACTAAACTACACTGGTCATACTCTAGCTTTAAAACTAGTTATCCAAAATATGGTAGATAAAAATAGTGTGAGGAAGAACTCTTCATTAAAAAATATGAAAATTCTAAGGGAGTGGAAGGGATTCCATGCGGACAGTGATTTAAAAGGATGACTATATTTTGAAGCATGAAAATTAATGTCGTATTACAGAAGCAATTTTTATGTAAGGTAAGGGACAAAACTATTAAAAATCAAATTACTCATAGGATTGATAAGGACCTAGGTACCTTATCCTGTGATAAAGAATATGTTAAAGTTTCTTCCAAAAAGTGCTTTCACTTTTTTAATATATAAAGCTATTGCCCAAAGAACTATCTATTTAAGATATATTTTTAAGAGCATTTCAGTATAATATTTCTCTTCTTTAAATCAATCATTTTGGTCTGTTATCACAATGGAATCATGTGAAATAATGTTTATGAAAAGATGGATAGTTAAAACTGGAAATTATTTCTGAGAGTCACACTGGGAAAAAATACTTGATAATCTTGGAGAAATCCCAAATGGCCTTTGCTTGAAATGGCCCTTTTCTCCCACTGTCTTGGAAGACATTAAACTTCTCCCATAGAAGAGAGATTTTGTTGCTCCCCTTGAAGGCTTCTTATGACTGCAGAATGACCTATTTCAGAATTGCATACTTTCTCATGGAGGACACATTTTGGCACTCTCTTGTAATTATTTTCATTTACATAACTGGCATCTAACAGACCACTCACCAGAGAGGAACATTAAGCTGTACTTACTCTGATCATCTTTACGTTGAAGTTAAGCCATTACATTGAATCCTTAGACATGCTATTGTGAAGTCCCCTGGGATTTCTACTGCTATCACTTGTCTGTTGTTATAGGAGAATGCTTACTGCCAGAAACCTCTGGCAGAAACTCAATTTCTGAGTTCAATACTAATGTATTACAAAGTCTGCAACAGCTGGGACAGTGATATACAGAAATGAGGCATTCTAAAATTTAAGGACAAATCCAAAATACACACTCAGGACCTTTCTGTGATTTCACAGCCAGGAAATAGCTATTTTTATAAAAGGGACCCTGTCAAAATCTCACCCTGCCAACACCAAATTAGACACTCATGATTTGAGCCTCTATAGTATTGCTACCTCCCTACTCTTCTTTAATTAAAAACTATTTTAAAAATCTTAGCTGTGCCATGTTAATGTGTCTTGGAAACATGAGTCAAGAAATGTATGTAAGGGATAAGATAAAGAACACCTTGAGTACATCTATCTACAGGGCAGTAACATTCTGTGAAATAAAAAGGTGTTGTGAAGCCGGGCGCGGTGGCTCAAGCCTGTAATCCCAGCACTTTGGGAGGCCGAGGCGGGTGGATCACGAGGTCGAGAGATTGAGACCATCCTGGTCAACATGGTGAAACCCCGTCTCTACTAAAAATACAAAAAACTAGCTGGGCGTGGTGGCGCGTGCCTGTAATCCCAGCTACTTAGGAGGCTGAGGTAGGAGAATTGCCTGAGCCCAGGAGGTGGAGGTTGCAGTGAGCCGAGATCGCGCCATTGCACTCCAGCCTGGGGAACAAGAGCGAAACTCCGTCTCAAAAAAAAAAAAAAAAAAAAAAAAAAAAGGTGTTTTGAAGATGAGTTAGACAGCAGGCACTAGAGAACAATGGTGGAGTAGAATAGACACATAGTACAAAGTAGGAATAATGACAGTGATGACAAATAGCAACATAATATTTTTTAATTTCTTTCATTTCTATGTCTACTTCCTTGAAGAATGATAGAAAATAACCAACAAAGTTATTAACTCAAGCAAAATTTTACATTCTTAAAATTATAGGGCCAGGTGCAGTGGCTCATGCCCATAATCCCAGTACTTTGGGAGGCTGAGGTGGGAAGATCACTTGATTTCAGGAATTCAAGACCAGACTGGCCAACATGGTGAAATCCCATCTCTACTAAAAATATATTTTAAAATTAGCTGAGCATGGTGGCACATACTTGTAGTCTCTGTAGCTACTCAGGAGGCTGAGGCAAGAGAATCACTTGAACCTGGGAGCTGGAGATTGCAGTGAGCCAAGATCGTGCCACGTCACCCTAGCCTGGGCAACAGAGTGAGAGTCCATCTAAAAAAATTATATATATATATAATCTTTGGGTCAAAGGACTGTTACTGCTTTATGCAATTCTTAGAAAATCACCTTTATTCCACTGTGATATCTGTATAATATTTCACCATCAAGCATTGTTTCAATTAAGTTTCCAATTTCCACTTGGGGAAAAAACATAAAAATATTTTCCCATATAAGGAAAATAAGAACACTTAAATTTCATTGAACACACTTCACTTACAAATACTGTGTGGTATTCTGATCCTTTGCTTAAATATATACTGCAAAATACATCACTTTAATCTGTTTTGTATTTTATATATACAGTGGTATACAAACGGGTGGACAAAACATGTACAGACTTAGATATAATAGAAGTGATTTCCATGGGTTACCTGAGACGTTTGTTTAGAAAATCAATTTAAAATGATAAAATCTGTTTATAATAGTCACCAAAAAATACTTAGCAATAAATATAACCAAGGAGGTAAAAGAGCTGTACACAGAAAATGATAAAGCACTGATGAAAGAAATTGAAGAAGACACCAACAAATGGGCAGATATTCCATGTTCATGGATTGGAGAATTAATATTGTTAAAATGTCTATACTGCCCCCAGTGATCCACAGACTCAATACAATTGATACCAATATTCAACTGACATTTTCCACAGAAATAGAAAGGACGATCTTAAAATTTGCATGAAATCACGAAAGATCCTAAATAGCCAAAACAATCTTGAGCAAAAAGACTAAGCTGGAGGCATCATATCTGCTTTTCAAAATCTACTATGAAGCTATAGCAATCAAAACAGCATGGTACTAGCATAAAAATAGACACATAGATCAGTGAAACAGAAAAGAGGGCCCAGAAATAAATCCATGCATTTACAGTCAGTTGATTTCCTACTAAGACGTTAAGAACACATAAAGGGGGAAAGGTAATCTCTTCATAAATGGTATACTGAAAACTGGATAGCCAGTACATATTTTCTGGATATGCTGAAGAATGAAATTTGACCCTCATATCACAACATAAACAATTGTAAATGTAGATATAAAACTGTATTAGAAGAAAATACAGGGGAAATTTCCATGACATTGGCGAAGGCAATAATTATTTGGATATGAGCCCAATAAACATAGGTAATAAAAGCAGAAATAGATAGATGGGATTGCATTAAACTAAAAGGCTTCTTCATAGTAAAATAAACTATCAATAGAGTAAAGTGACAAGCTATGGAATGGGAGAATCTATTTGCAAATCATATATCTAATAAGAAGTTAAATATTCAGTAGATATGAGAAACTCAAACAACTCAATAATACATGGCACGGGTATACCTATGTAACAAACCTGCATGTTCTGCACATATACCCCAGAACTTAAAATATAATAATAATAAAAAAAAGAAAACAATTAGTTTGATTAAAAAATGGGCAAAGAACCTAAATAGACATTTTTCAAAAGAAGACATACACATAGCCAACATTTTTTATAAAGTATATAAAAAATGCTCAACATCACTCATCATCAGACAATACAAAATAAAACCACAATGAGGTATCATCTCATACCTATTAGAATGGCTATTACTAAGAGACAAAGGCCAGGCATGGTGGCTCACACCTGTAATCCCAGCACTTTGGGAGGCCAAGGCAGGCGGATCATGAGGTCAAGAGATCGAGACCATCCTGGCCAACACGGTGAAACCCTGTCTCTACTAAAAATACAAAAATTAGCGGAGTGTGGTGGCATGCGCCTAGTCCCAGCTACTCAGGAAGCTGAGGCAGGAGAATCACTTGAACCTGGGAGACAGAGGTTACAGTGAGTCGAGATTGTGCCACTGCACTCCAGCCTGGCAACAGAGTAAAACTCTGTTTAAAAAAAAAAAAAGAAAAAAAAATACCCAATATTTGTTGTGAGGATATGAAATCTTTGTACACTCAGTGGGAATATAAATTAGCAAAGCTATAATGGAAAACAATATGGCAGCTTCTCAAAAAATTAAAAATAGAACTACCATATGATGCAGGAATCCCACTACAGGGTATACATTGAAACAAAACAAAATTAGTATATCAAAAAAATCTAAACTCCTCTTGCAGCATTATTTACAATAGCTAAGATATGGAACCAAACTATTCAGCCCTAAAAAAGAAGAAAATTGTGTTATTTGTGACAACATGGATGAATCTAGAGAACATTATGTTAAGCAAAATAAACCAGGCAGAGAAAGACAAATACAGTAGTCCATGATGTTACTTGTATGTGAAATCTAAAATAGTTGAACTAACAGAAATAGAGTGGCCGTGTGTGGTGGTTCATGCCTATAATCCCAGCACTTTGGGAGGCCAAGGTGGGGATCACGTGAGGTCAGGAGTTCAAGACCAGCCTGACCAACATGGTGAAACTCCATCTCTACTAAAAATACAAAAAAACTTAGCCAGGTATGGTGGCAGGCACCTGTAATCCCAGCTACTGGGGAGGCTGAGGCTGGAGAACTGCATAACCTCGGGAGGTGGAGGCTGAGGTGAGCTGAGATCAAACCATTGCACTCCAGCCTGGGCAACAAGAATGAAACTCCATTTCAAAAAAAGAAAAAAGAAAAAAAGAAATAGAGTAATATGGTGGTTACCAGAGGCTAAGGGGATAAGGGACTGGGGAGATGCTGGTCAAAGGACATAAAATTTCAGTTAGACAGGAGGAATAAATTTGAGATATTTGTTGTACATCAAAATGATGATAGATAATGACAAAGTACAGCATGATAGACAAGAGCTAAGGAAGTAGATTTAAAAAATATTCTCACCATAACGAAATGATAAGTATGCGAGATAAAGTATATATTAATTCACTTAATTTAGTCATTCCACAATGCATACATATATCAAAATACCATGTATATATATACATTATAACTTTGTATACATACAATATAGTATTATATATATTTATGGTGTATATAAGACACAATGTTAGCTTACTGATCTAAAAGTTAGTGATACATATATATGTGTATGTATTTATATATATTTACACACACAGACCATATTTACTTATCAATTTAAAACTGTCAGTGATAAAATTTGTACTCAGGTATGGCCACAATGCCATATTTTCACATATTTGAAATATATACTAGCAATTAGGACACTATTTTGCTTTAAAATAGGCAATAGTTTGCCATTTCCTATGTACCTTTTGTTTGTGATATATAAGAAAGCATAATTTATCACTATAAAGAACATTGAAATGAGAAAAAAATATTATGCAAGATTCTAAAAATTAGGACTCTTAGCTGAAATTTACTTTGAAAAAGAAATAGTTTACTCTGCAGATTTATGTTTAAATAGGACTTCAGAAAATATAAAAAATACTGAAAACAAACCAATTGCTAGGGCTCTTCTATAGAAAACTTTTTATGAAAGCATCACATTATGCTAAATCTTCATTTCAGTTCACTAAGGACATCTACTATAACGTTTCTTTACCCAGATGGTCATCAGAATCCCACAGAAGGTTATTTTATAAAGAAAGAATCTTAGGCTCAACTCCTAGAGGTTCTGATTTAATTAGGTTTGAGGTGGGGTCTAAGAATATCTATATACTGTTTTGAAAGCTCCCCAAGTGATCCTAATTACAAGCAAAAACTGATACTACTTCTCTACTAGGTAAATTTTGATACCCTTACCAATTGTAGTCATATTTATGACTACTGTTATTATCATAACTCTATCCCAATACATTACATGAAGTATGGAAAGTAAGATAATGTCCCCTGACCATTTGTTGGTTCTGTTTCCACTATATTGTATTCATTTCTGAAACTACAATGGCAGAATATAACATTTTACAGTTAAAAAAGCTCTCTGGAGAAGATCTCATTAAATCCCCTCACACTGTATTATGAAAGTAGTCCTAGACAGATTGAGTAATTTACCAAGGTAATAGTTTTTAAAATAGTATAATTTGACCCCAAGAATCCCAATATTTTCTTTCATTTTCCTCGCTATACCACTAATTTTAAAAGTGCATACATTAAAATAAAATTATGACTTAAAAAATAAGTTTATCCGGCCGGGCGCGGTGGCTCAAGCCTGTAATCCCAGCACTTTGGGAGGCTGAGGTGGGTGGATCACGAGGTCAAGAGATCGAGACCATCCTGGTCAATATGGTGACACCCCGTCTCTACTAAAAATACAAAAAACTATCTGGGTGTGGTGGCACATGCCTGTAATACCAGCTACTCAGGAGGCTGAGGCAGGAGAACTGCCTGAGCCCAGGAGGCGAAGGTTGCGGTGAGCAGAGATCGCGCCATTGCACTCCAGCCTGGGTAACAAGAGCGAAACTCTGTCTCAAAAAAAAAAAAAATGAGTTTATCCTATTCTTTATTCAGTTTCCAAAAGATGACATCCCTTCTTAAAGATAATATTCCTTATTCAGTCTATCCCCCTACAGAACCCTATCAGAAATCACCAAGCAAACCTTTGGCCTGCTCCTCTCATTCATGCTATGAGAAGCTGTTTCCTGTGCTTCCATGGGAATTGTTACATGGAGCCACTTCCATCTGTTCTTGGGCTCAGAGATCTGGATTCTGAGCCCTAGAACAGAATGGGATGGATACTTTAAGTTCTGGGATACATGTGTATAACGTGTAGGTTTGTTACATATGTATACACATGCCAGGGTGGTTTGCTGCACCCATCAACCTGTCATCTACATTAGGTATCTCTCCTAATGCTATCCCTTCCCTAGAGCCCCACCCACTGACAGGCTCCAGTGTGTGATGTTCCCCTCCCTGTGTCCATGTGTTCTCACTGTTCAATTCCCACTTACGAGTAAGAACATGGGGTGTGTGGTTTTCTGTTTCTGTGTTAGCTTGCTGAGAATGACGGTTTCCAGCTTCACCCTTGTCCCTGCAAAGGGCACAAATTCATTCTTTTTTATGGCTGCATAGTATTCCATGCACACATTTTTTTTTTAATCCAGTCTATCATTGATAGTCATTTAGGTTGATTCCAAATCTTTGCTAATGTGAACAGTGCTTCAATAAACATACGTGTGCATGTGTCTTTATAGTAGAATGATTTATAACCCTTTGGGTATATACCCAGTAATGGGATTGCTACATCAAATGGTATTTCTCGTTCTAGATCCTTGAGGAGTTGCCACACTATCTTCCACAATGGATGAACTAATTTACACTCCTGCCAACAGTGTAAAAGTGTTCCTATTTCTCCACATGCTTTCCAGCATCTGCTGTTTCCTGACTTTTTAATGATTACCTTTCTAACTGGCATGAGATAGTATCTCACTCAAAGTGTTTGTGAGCACTTTTTTTCTCTTTTTCCCTTTTCTTCTCTTCCTTTTTCCTCTCATCTCTTCCTTCATTCACTAGGTGTTCCTACTCAGGCTCATGATCTTGAATATCATCTACTGTATATGCTGACAACTCAGAGATTTTTATTTACAGTTCCCATGTCTCCCATGAACTCCATGAATCTGTCCATTTACCTTGATCATGCCATCTGTTTCTCAAATAAGATTATGAAATTTAACAATTTATCAAATGAACTGCTTATTAACAAGCTCCCCTCACCAAAGAAAACAAAACAAAACAAACAACCATTTGCTCTTTTTCAATTCACTAATTTGGACTAAGTCCCAATGTTGTAATCATCCTCGATTCCTCTTTATCTCCTACATATTCACATCAATCTATCAAAAATTAACAAGACCTTTCAAATGCACCCAGAATTTGTTAAACTTCATACCACTTTGACTGCATCCAGCCTAGTTCACACTCCTATCATTTCTTCCCTAGACTCTCATAATACCTTTCTATTTATTTCTTTTTTCCATTTTCCCCTTTCCACTGCCTTCAATATATTTTGCACAGAGCAGCCAAACTAAACCTTTTAAAATTTAAACCACATCATTTTGGTTTCCTTTTCTAAGACCTCCAAGGACTTCCTGTCTTGCTTAGAATACCGTGTGTACATAAACTGGCCAGTTGCTACCCTGAAGACCCTGACTTTCACATTACTATTCCCTTTGCTCACTCTGCTCCAGACATACTGGTTTCCTTGCTAAACCCCACACAGATAAAGCACACTCCCATCTTAAGGTCATTGCATCTACTGTTCCCTCTATCTAGAATCCCTCAAATACACAAAGCTTGCTCCTTTACCTCTTTAAGATCGCTTTAATGTTTCTCATAACAGAAGTCTAAAAACTTAAGAGATATGCTTGACTTATCCTGGCCACCCCTCCATCCAATCCTTCCCCAAGTCTTGTCAATACTGCCTCCTTAGTATTTGTTATATTCATTACTCTCTATTACTGTAACTGCTGCCTCAGACTCGGGTCTTAGCTCTTGTTGGCCTATCAGAGTAGCCTACTAAGCAAATACCCAATTTTAATTCTTAAAGTTTAGCCCAGATCAATCTTTTTTACTGCTGTTACTCTAACTGTATAAAATTCAAACTTGATTATATTATTCTGTACTAAAAATCTCTTTAAAGGCTCACCTTTCTAAAACAATTAATAGGTCAAAAGTGAGGGTGGGATCTTACAGCTCCACCCTTTAGGTTCCCTGCTTCCTTTCTCCTTAATTGGTATCCCTAAGGAGATTTCCTGGGTTCTAAAAGGGCTCTCCTTCTGTATAGGCATCTGGTGCTCCAGCTGGACCAAAGCACTAAGACAGCATGCTTTTGTAGGACTAGACCATAAACTCTAGGAAGGTAAAGATCATTTCAGTTTTATTCACTCATGTGTCTTCAGTTATTGGCTTGCTTTACCTCACAACTAGCTGCTAACAAATAATTGCTAAATGAATGAATGACTTTACACTTTTGGACTGGATGATCCCTCTGCCAGGGAAAGCTCTTTTCCTTCCCACTCTTCGTCTCCTTTTGCATATTTCTCAAACCTACCTCATCTTTCAGGACTAAACTTGAGTTTCATTTTCACTGTAGTCTCCTGACTTTTCCAAGCAGAAAAAGTTCTGCTTGTTATTTTGCAGCCAATCCACTATCAATCACATTTGAGATAATACTTTATTTAATAAAATATGTTTTTAAAAAGTATGTGTGCTTTCAGGGTGATACGTCCTATTTATTCATTTTTGCATTTCTATCACCGAACACAGTTTCTGACATATAGCAAGCACTTAATGTCTTGTTGGATGAATGCTAATGTTATCCTGTGTTCCTAGGTGAAATGAGGTTATAGCCATCTCCATGGCACAGTCTTCTAGAGGAATACTCAATATATATTACCTCTTTCTTACTTACTAACAAACATGACTTTATTAGAAAAGATAAAATATACTGGTGAAAACTAATTTATCAGTCTCCCTCAAAGTTAGGGGTATCTGTGGAACATAGTTCTAACAGACGACACATCAGCAGAAGTCTACAGGGGAATTTGCTTTCCTGATACAGGCATTATTTAGCCCTGTGACCTTCTTCTTATTTCTGTATGTATTAGGAAATAGTCCTCACTATCTTGTGACTATAGGAGACAAGCCAATAGTATGACCAAAACTTCAGCTGTGACATTTTTCAGCCATTGAGTCAATGCCAGCAAACAATGACTTCCAGACTTTTCAATTTTTAGTGAAAAAATTAATTTCCTAATTTGTTTGTGTCTCAGTTTTTTACATCTCATTATCGTTGAGATGAGGAATATATTTACAGATCCAAGATCCAGCTCAATTTCAACTTTTGGTAAAATAAAATATGTATCATCACTTTATGTACACAATTGTGAAATTGCACCCTATAAAACACATCATCACAATTATGAGTAAATAAGTAGCTGCCACTGCAACATTATTTAGAATAGCTTCACTTCTACTTGCTAAGATAGCTTTAATAAAATTAATAAAGGATTTTAGATTACTGACAAGAAGAAGTCAGGTACGATAGATAGATTTTGTTTACTTAGATACATGGCTCCTTAGTTATTGATGCAAAAGCTTGTTTTTTCTTTGGGGGTAGGGGTAAGAATATAATTCCACAAGAATGTATTATTTCCAAGAAATCAACTGATAGTGTTGCTTTGGGTTTTAAACATCAACAGTATTTATTTTCAGAGATGAGCAGTTATCAAAGATTGTTAAACACAGCATTAGAAAACATTTTATATTTTCATTGAGTAACAGCTCTCTTTACCCTTTAAAGGCCTGATATGAAAAATAATTCAATATTCTATAAAGATACATACTTCTACAAGTAGACATACATTAGCCCATAATAAATATAGTTTATAGTTTATATATCGCCTCAAAACTTCTCTTTCATTCAATGTTCCATCATCTACTGAGGAAGTCCTAGAGAGTGCTAATCATGGAGCACTTAATCAATGAAATCAGGCCAGGTCCAGAGGCCTGAGAACTTGGAATTTGTACAATATTTGGAACAATATTATAAACATTTAAATTAGATTGCAACAAATGTGAAATATTTGGTGTAATCTTTGATACTGACATTTAAACATATTCAAGAAATCTGACTCCATGCAATTATACTAATAAAAAATGGGAAAACATATATTGATTATAAATATATTTCAAGGGAAAATAAATCTCAAATAACTATTCAAAGAGGTGACATATAAGTGATTAATAAAATTTGATAATCCATAATTAAATTTTCCTATGTTAATGTTTTGTTAGTACTAATACACGATTTCTGTCCTATATCTTAGTTTCAATGAAGGCATGCCTATATAATTGATACAAGAGTACCATGATTAAGACTTCAGTTTTATGAAAAAATATGAAATCATTTTGTAGTTGCAAGAATTATACTAACATAAATACACAGTAGAAATAAGACAAACAAAAAAGGCAGAAAACCTTTGTCAGAATAGTGTAATCTTGCCAAAGTTTATAGAGCAATGTATAAGTAACTGATTTTGATTAGTTGGTAAAGTGCTCAATGTCACTGTTCTGGTCTCCTTAGTATAACCAATAATTATTATTGTTTTATTGTCAACATATTTGTTCATTCACTAAGTAACTATTTATTGAGCATCTGCCAAGTGCTACATATTTTTGTATGTACTGATCTGACTGTTATTAGCTTTTTTGTTTGTTTTTTTAATGTGGGAATGGAAGTAGAAAAGATAAAAAGGTTCATTTTTAAGACATTTCAAAGAGCTAAACATGGCAAACAGTATGCTACAAGAAAGTAAGTAGAATGAGGTTGCTGGAGTTTGGGACTAGCATGGAAATATACAGCAGGTCTACTACCATTCTCCCAGCTCCCCTCTCCTTGTGCATAAAACAGGTGACTTTTACATAATAGCATTTTTATCCATTAAAGAGAGGTGTAACTGTAGAATCCTTCCGAACATAAAACAAACAAACAAACAAAACCCTATAGATCACATAAGAGAACATCTACCTCCATCTATGATATAGTTTAGAAATGGTGGAAATGAAGACCACAAAAGAAGTTGTAACAGGTTGGTAAGGGCTTTCTAGTTTTGTTCTGAAATCAATTAGACAGCACAAAAACGTTTGTGTTGATTTCTTTTTGGAGAGTGATTATCCTAACCACCTATTATTTAATCTCCAAATACTGCTAAAATAATTCATAAAATTGATAGATAAATATGCATATAAAATTAAACCTCTCTGCATTAAAATAATTAAAAGGAATAAGTGGAAATAATCACAGAAAATAATAAAAAGCCTGACATTTTAAAGGTAATTCATTTTCATTAATTTCAAGTACATATAGCAACTTGAACATTTAAGCTAAGTGTTGCCAAGTAGAAATCCTGCTGACCTGTCTTAATTAACAGAAAATAATTTGTAATTAACACATTATTTATATGAGAATGAGTGCTCCTACATTAGTTCAAGTGTTTGAAAACAATTTGATTCCTTAAATCCTTCCTCCTATAATCTTGATTTAATGAGTAACTTCTTTAATTAATCTGAGATTTATTATATAAATTAGTGAGGTTTTATTCCAAAAAAAGAAACAAAGACAACAAAGAAAAATGGAGAAATGGGAAGTCAGAATTATGTTTGAAAATCTAAATTCATGATTTAAATTGATAAGTAACTAACTTATAGTTAAAACAAATCAGTAAGTTTTTAATTAAAAGCAGTCAAACTAATTGTGTAGTCTGGAGACTTAGAAGTTCAGGTTGTTTTAGGGAAAAACACACTAAAGTCAAGGTTGAGTGAGATTCTGAGCATTTTTTTAAATCAAATACCAATGCTTTTAACTGAGTCACTTAATCTCTATGTGATAGGAAAAAGAAAGGGTCACAAAGAGGTCATTGATTATGTCCACATGATTTCAAGCATCTGGATGAAACCTGAAAAATCTATCCACATATTTTATACAGAAAACATCTGCCTATTTGCATAATTTGTTTAGTTTCCATCCAGATGCATATCATGTTGACAGGACCTTCTCTGTATGACTCTTTTTCTTTTTTGGGTGAATATTGATACAGTCTCTTTTCAAATATTTTAATAGGTAAACCATAAATATAAAAGATTAAATGTATTATAAACACTTTATATAACTTCAGTAAATTTTATCTAAAAAATCAGAATATACTGGAACTATTTATAATGTTATATCAAACAGAAATAACATCATCTAAATGTGGTACATCAGTAAAATAATGGAATTTTACTTACTATACAAATGTTGCTGGGAATATAATCTGCAGAAGTATAGGTGAAAGGGCAGATATTATCATAGGTCAACATTCTCTTGAAATATTTAAGTGAAAGAAATGTACAATTTTTTTATTAAATAGAACAAATGGAGAGAAAAAATAAAAGATTCTGAATAATTGGTTAAAATAATCAATATAACATTTAAATATAGAGTACAGATTGTAAGATTTAGACAAGTAAATTGGAAAAACATAGAAATCGAATTGATTTTATAGATTATAGTAAAAATTAACTCTGTTGCTTTTAAATTAACTTGTGTGAAAAATTATCAAAACATATATTTGCAAAAGCTGTGCAATCACTTTCAAAACATTTTTCCAATATTTTATTTTTATGTACTACCTAGCCATTATATTTGGCATTTGAACGTCTATAAGTTGTACTAAGTCTACATTTTTCTTTTTGCTTGACAGAAATAGATATTTGGTCTTTTCTTTAATGAACATTATTATTTATCTACAAATTAATAGAAGTAAAATTTATTTATATTAAATTTATATTAAAATTAGGCTACCAAACAGATAAGTTGCAATATTTTATTAAGGAACAAATGGGGACCAAAAAGAGCATAGGCTATTTATTAATAATGTTGACCAGAAGAATAAAATTATGTGAAAGTTGACACTGAGGTCCAGATTAGGGGAAAAAGTAAACAACTTTCAACAGCAGGTAAAAGGTGGATTAATGTAGCCTATTTTAACTCAACAAAATAAATCATATTAAAACAAGCATGAAATATAAAATTAGATATAATATATCCTTGTTGTTGATAGAGCATGACATCCAAAAAATAGGCTACTTTTAATATTTTTATATCAAGATATATTAGAGAATAGATTATGACCATTATCCTAAAATCAGGATCATTGATCTTGGCTTTGTCATTAATGTGGTTCAGCCATTGTCATCCTTAGATAGCACTGGTATACTCCAAATGCCTGAGTTTCCACAAATGTTGTTCAGATGGTAACACAATAAAAAGTTTTTAAAAATCTTTATGATAAATATATGCTCCTAAGTTAACTTATTTTCAAAAATTAAATGAAGGTATTATTTTATCATGTCAAATTTGCTGTCACTTGAACCAAAAAAAAAAAGATTGAAAAATGTATAAAAAGTAACATACTGACTCAGGATATATTTTGCTTGAGGAGAAAGAAAGGGATCCAACAAACTTCACAGAAAGAATAAACTAAAACAACAAAAAAAAGCACAATGGTTTTTCTGTGTGCTACTTTCGGCTGTACCATGGCTGAACAGAGGAAAAGAGTTTCACTCCTGTTGTTTATTGATTTTCTAGATTAAGAATCCCAGTGAGAGAATTGTAACAGACAACCATAAAATTATTTTTGGTGTGCTTATTTGCCTTTCCCTTGCATCTATTTGGCCTGTGCCTGTAGACAATTATGCGTTCTAGCCTAGACTCAGGTGCTAATAATGAAGGACAAATAGAATCATATGTGTAAACTTCCCCTTCTGATGAAAATTTATATTAACTTTCTGCCACTGTAAACAGAACTGCATAGCTCAGCGTCCCTGATGAATTGGTGATGAATTCAGTCATTTATATCCCAGGAATCTGTGCATTTATGGGAAAAGATGAAAACCGTCTGTATTGTGTAACCTTGCACTTTTTGAGTAAGAAAAAGAAAACACCAGCCTGTTTAGTTCATCACTTAAAGTGTGTAAATTTCAACTCAAATACCAGATTTCTGCATGACTCTGTCAGTCTCCACTTTGGGGATCTGTGCCAATATAAACAAGCCAAACAGTGAAGAGTGCCATGTTATCGCTACAACTGTGAACTTATACACTTTCAGCCTTCCATAAAAATTGTTATGAATATCTTTACAATACAACAGAATCTTTGTTATATACTGAAGCTGGACAGTTTGACAGTTTGGCAGCTCTGTTGGAGAACAAAGTAATTTGGAATAGATAAGAATGTGGCTAGTGTTTTTCTGAAACTAAAAACATTCCATCCTACTTTAAAAATTATACTTCTAAAACACTGTCAGATTTCTTTTGTAACCAAACTTAGCTAGGTTAATGAATGCAAAGAGAAGAAATATTAATAAAAGTACAGAAGTTCATTTTTAATATAAGGCTTAACATTAGCACAGATATGCCTTAAGTATGCTGAATGACCAAAATTTTTTTACAATATTTACATGCAGAGATTTATTTAAAGTGCTTTTAGTTTTGTCTTAATATAAACATGTAGGTAAATGCAGTTTAAAACCCCACACTTCAGAAATCTACTGATGGCCTGGAAAATGAAATAAACAAACAAAAATCCATAAGCCTCAATTCACAGATTATTTCTAGACTCAATTAGATATGTTGGAGATTCAAGTTAAAATAAGAAAAGTCTACAAAATACTGTATCCAGTTTACTAATGTTAAACATTTATCTATAAGTAGATTTCTTTCATTTCCACAATACTGTCATATAAATGTGTATTATACAATTAAGGTATTTTCTCAAAAATTTTCCCTATCCTTACAAGATTTTAAGTTACTTAAAAGATAAATTTAAAAATAATTATGTATTTCACTGTTTTAATCACACGAGAAAAGCAGAGATTGTACATTACTAAAATATTGGAAATATAGTTAAGCTAAAGTATATTTTATTTTTACTTTAACACTTAGATGGAACGATATATTTCCTTTCTATTTGAAAAGAAAATGCCTTTCAAGTACATGTTTCATAGCTTCAAAATTGCACACCTTTTCATGATACACTTTATCTCAAAGTTGTCTGTGGCTGTTCCTATCACTCTGTGTGCATGACCTTTTAGTAAGCTGAAGAAGATACAGTTATCTTCTTTTCTGACATGCAACATCTATCAATCAACATGTTTTCATGTAATTTATTCAAGGCAAATAGCAGCTCCTAAGGCTAGTGAACCGCAGCACTATCCCAGTGATTTTGATTAAGAAATGATGTGCACAGCTTAGGTGAGAAATGAAAACCGCACAGGAGTATTGATAAAGACGTATCAAAAACAATACAATTGAACCAAAGTAAAAAATGAATATTTGGAAACGTATATAGGCTCAGCATAACTAACCTTAATAACCTTGCTTAAAATCTATTCTAATAAATTGGAGGATGTTTAAATTGATGAACTTCTAATGATACCAATTTGGTTTACCTTTAGTCTCTGAGGCAAGCATCTGTAGTTCTGTTGGGTTAATTCACATTTCTCTCATTGAATCAAGAATGTAAATTAAGACAAAATGATTCTTTTTCAATTTCATGCTGAAGTAGCTCAAGTTAGTGGATGTAAATTCTCCTAACAAGAAAAATTTATCACTGTACAGCTCACTCAGTCACCTCCTGTAGTGAGTTGTGATACGCATTTATAGAATAGAATGGATAAAAAGATTGATAAATGTGATAAGAAAAAAAAAAACAAAACAGGTCCTCCTTCAAGAACAGATAGGCACAATTAAATTGGTTTCAACAATTCCTCATCTTTATTCTGGCTTATAGCATCTCTGCATTAACTGTACTATTACACATCACAATTATTTTTTATGTGAAAAAAAAAAAATGTTTGTTTGTCTTTCTCTATGGTAGCAAAACCTCTACTACAAGGAGTAAAGAAGCATATGTTCCAGTCCTGATTCTACCACTAAAGAGTTGTAGTACTTTGGGCAAGCAGTCTTTGAGGCCTCAACTTATTCATCTAATCCCTCAAATTTCTATATCCCTAAGGCTCTTTGAATCTGAATGCTTAATTCTGTGGATAATGATATTTCTTAAAAGAAAAAATACTTTTTCTCTGTATATTTTAAAAGCAGATAATATATAAAATATAAATGAAGAATGCATACTCTAAAAGGAATGGGTTGTATATATTAACATATGTACATACAATATTTTAAAAGTAAATATACAATTTTAAATAGTAGCAAAGACTTCAAGCCCATGAAACAATGGAATAAATACTCAGACACCTAGGTTGGGTGACTTAAATTCTCACCTTGGTTCTACCATTAGCTAACCTCACTGACCACCGGAAAATCCTTGAGCCACTAGAAGTTTCAGTTTCTCATTTCTGACAAGAGTATCTTTCTTGACATTACATTCTTGATTCCATTTCATTATTCAAAAACTATATAAGTCCTTTTTGAATTTTATTTATTGGTAAAATATTGTATAGATCATCATCTTCTATAGGCACATAAGTTTTAATATTATTTGTTAATTAATTTAGCAATCCTTCAACTTGTCATTAAAAAGAAACTTAAAATGGCCATTACATTGCACAAGTAAGAAGGTAAGTTAAATGTGTTTTTATTAAAAAAAAAAAAAGAGAGAGAGAGAAAAGTCCTGGAATCAGGAACAGTCACATCATTAAGTATTATATATTTGCTAAAGGTTAGCCACAAATTCAATGCTAAGCTTTCTAACAACTCATATGAAGAGAAAATCATAATTAAATTTCAAGTTTCATTGTGTAAGATGAGAGGAAATAAGCTGCTCACAAACAGAACTATTCCTAACAGTGAAATCTGAGTTATATTCTTACCCTAATGGGATCTTAGGTAGCAAACACTGAAAAAGATACTGAATGACATCCCTAAAACATTCTTGAATAAAGTAACCAATTAAGTATTTTTTTAAATTATAATGTTCCTAAATTTAGGCTACTGATAGTAAGCAATTTTATATGGATCCAATATAATGGTGATATGAGGCTATCAGCAATAACCCTGTACTTAATTAATCAGTTAGATTTTAGAGGATTTAATGGAGTGTGTATTCTGCATGCAATCCTCCATAATCACTCTCAGACAAGCTTTTGATAGGTATTGAGCAAAAGTGAGCTGGATCTCATGACTCCTCATAAGTTGCAGTAGTTCATTTCTTCTAGGCCAGTGGTTCTCAAACTTGAGCATGCATCAGAATTACCTGCAGGGTAATTGCTGAGCTCCAACCCCAGAGTTTCTGATTCAGTAGGTCTAGGGAGTGGCCTGAGAATGTGCATTTCTAACAAGTTCCCGGTGATGCTGTTGCTGCTGGTCCAGGACTCACACTTTTGAGAATCGCTCTTCTAGGTCATCAGTTAAGTATAGATCCAAAGACTTTAACAAATAACCTGGGTGTAAGAGACAACATCCTCCTGAGGAAAGAAAGATGCCCAACAAGGACAGTGAAAATGAAACAAAGCCAACCACCCAACATGAAATCATCCTGACATATGCCCCAAGAAAATTTATTTGCAAAGTACTCCTATAAAATTAAATGAGATGCTGCTGAATGGCTTACAATTTCTAAACAGTTAAAAATGTGGAGTCTCAACTAAAATGTTTCTTCTTTTTCTTTCTTTCTTTCTTTCTTTTTTATTTTTCTTTTTTTTGAGATGAGTTGATGAGTTTCACTGTTGTTACCCAGGCTGGAGTGCAGTGGCAAAATCTCGGCTCACTGCAGACTCTGCCTTCCAGTTTCAAGTGATTCTCCTGTGTCAGCCTCCTGAGTAGCTGGGATTACAGGCACCAACCACCACACCCCGCTAACTTTTTGTATTTTTAGTAGAGATAGGGTTTCTCCATGTTGGTCAGGCTGGTCTGGAACTCCTGACCTCAAGTGACCGGCCCACTTTGGCCTACCAAAGTTCTGGGATTACAGGCATGAGCTACCTCACCTGGCCTATTTTTCTGTTATTAGATAGCTACCTATTAAAATAATTTATTGTTTGTGGTAATATGATGCCATCCTCATATAAACAGACTTAATGTTCTGCTCCCAATTACTAAATGTTGCTTCAGTGATGTTCCTCAATCTGACCTTATATGGCTCTTTAAAGTTAATCGTTTCCTATTTTCCAGTGTTTGTATTTCACTTAACTAGGTTGTATTGTAATTACTTCTTCCATATATATTTTCCTTAGATGATTACCTTCCTAAACAAGGACTTCATTTTCCATTGCAATTTTTTTTTTTTTTGCCTAGAATAGGTAGTCAATAAATGTTTATTAAAATGATCTGAACAAGAGGTGCAAATGTTTTTAAGTATATTAAGTAAGTCCAAACCACTGTGGAGTTCATATAAGGACAGAAACTAAACACAGTAAATGAAATGTTTACACTTCCTGATGGTTATTTTTAAATTTATAAACAAGTTTTATTTGCAGCCTTTCCTTCCATTATGTGAAACCAAATTTAAGAAAGAAAACCTCTGTATTAACTAAGCAATAGATTCTGAGAGGTGGTAATTAAGATTTACAGTTAATCATTTTAAAAGTCAAAAACATTTCAGGATATCTTACCCAGATAATGTTGGATGTTACAGAGAGTAAAATACAGGATTTGGAGACAAATAGATAAAAATTCAAGTCAATCTGTAGTCAGTTTCTGTAGGCTTTTATTGTACAGTGCTGAGCTTTTTAATCTGAATTTCATCGTTTATAAGTAGAAATAATATTGTCCTCATCTTATTCTAAAGGATCATTCTGATGATAATGTGAAATGAACATAAATGTCATTTTAACAGTATATAATTGTTCTCCTTTTTAGAAGAAAATATAATTTAAAGCCTACGGTCTTCAAAAAATATATTAATACCTCTTGGTCACTATTAAACTATCTGAATGCAACATTTATTTATTTACTTACTGAGACAGAATTCCACTCTTTCACCCAGGCTGGAGTGCAGTGGCGTGGTCTCAGCTCACTGCAACCTCCACCTGATGAATTGAAGTGATTCTCCTGCCTTAGCCTCCCTAATAGCTGGGATTACAGGCACACGCCACCACACCGGCTAATTTTTTGTATTTTTAGTAGAGATGGGGTTTCACCACCTTAGCCACGCTGGTCTTAAACTCCAGACCTCAGATCTGCCTGCCTTGACCTTCCAAAGTTCTGGGAATGCAAACGTGAGCTACCATGCCTGGCTCCAATGCAACTTTTAACAATCACCTTTATATATTTTACTAAATATATGTATTTGACCCTAAAATTTTAAAATGAACTTTCTCTAGTCTTAGAATTAAATGTAAACACAATAGGAAAGATGGAAGCTGTTACTGAGCGCACAATTAATTTAGCAAAGTTTAAACTCTGCTACTCTGCTACTAGCAACATTATTTTACTATGAATGTATAAGTAATCTAGATTACATCACTGTCAATAGATACGTATTTTGTACAGTTTGAAATTTATCTATCAACTTTGAACTCATAGTCTGAGTAAGTCATTCACTTTGATCATTTGAATTCTACTGGATTATAAGCTACCTAAAGTCGGTATGACTACCTACTATATACAACTTTACCACCTCCAATACATTTATGAACATGTGTAACATGAGAGCAGTTACTACAGCAAACTAACAAATATTTAATAAGTCCACTGAGCTGGACTGTATATTATTGGACAGTAAAATAATTCAAAACAGTACAAAACCTTGAATAAATTAACAATTTAGGTTAGTATTACATATATACCTGAACAGAGAAATAGCAATTTAACATATAAATAATAGTACTAATAGGAGAGAAGTGGTTATCAGACCATTGAATAACGTATTTCTTTTAGCTTTAGTAACTTTAGGTCTTAAAATGAAACTTCTATGCATTTGGTGAAGTTGTGGGTAGGAACCAGTTCAATTTATGTTTGTATATTTACAACTTAAAGCTTAATTCTATACTTCTGAATTAACTAGTAATTTATGATCATTATCTTTAGTTAATCTAAAAGTTTTTAAAACATAACTAATTGCTCTCTCTGCCTTTTGCTACTTTTATCAGTAAATATGTTACCTTCTGTTGATTACTGAGAAATGCCAGAGTACTCAATGAACATATAATACATTGATTGGCATATTATATTTTCTACTTTGAGTATTTCATCCTTACAAGTCTAACTTAATAAGATTTTATTTTTTGTGTATAATTTCTTAAAAATTGAAAAACATCAATTGAAGCATGTACAATTAATATTCTTCCCCATAGCAGAATGAAGCATACATAATATTATGTTAGTGGTAGACTCTGCAACATTTATAGTTCTTTATGATAAACAGAAGTTAATGTTTATCCTTGAATAAGCATAAATATAATCATTTTTCATTTTCAAACTATTAATAAGGGCATAGACATACTAGGATTATTGTTGATTTTTTTTTCAAAAAAGTAAATCATTAAATATTTTACAGAATAATTTTGCCACTTTTGATACTCAATTCCATTGACACATATTTTATCTAAAGGAAGTTTTCCTGTCATAGTCACAGATAATATTGATTTATACAAGAAGAGTCTCTAAACCTGTTCTATGATGCTTAATTTGGCTAAAGAAAAAAAAATGTTTTGGCTACTAAAATTCTACTTTAACAACTAAACTTTTATTATCTAATAAATACAGAATTTATCTCCACATCCCAAATAACCAAGTAGTAAGTAAAATCAATCACTATATAGAAAAAGAAATATGGCCTGGCATGGTGGCTCACGTCTGTAATCCCAGCACTTTGGGAGGCTGAGGTGGTGGGCAGATCACCTGAGGTCAGGAATTCAAGACCAGCGCTGCCAGCATGGCAAAACCCTATCTCTACTAAAAATTAAAAAAAAAATAGCCAGGCATGGTGGCACATGCCTGTAATCCCAGCTACTTGGGAGGCTGAGGAAAGAGAACAGCTTGAACAGAGAAGGCAGAGGTAGCAGCGAGCCAAGATCGTGCCACTGCAAGAAAGAAAATGAAAATATATCAAAGTTGCTGAAAGTCTGAAAAGTTCTTTGGTTGAGAAAATACATTATAGCAGTTACTATAATACTTGGAATTCTGTTAAAAATCTTAAATATTAGTAGAAACAAGTATTTTATTGAAAGTACTGTATTTGGTGTTTTCTGTAGAACCTTGAAATGCAGGATACCTCGGAACAGACTGATGTCAGGACTGCAGGGGTTATACAACCCTGTGGACCCACATGCTGACCTGAAGACAACCAACACATTCTAGTGCACATCAAGTTTTAACTTTGATCAAGTATTCATAAAAGCTGCAGGCCTGTTAGATTTTATAGTTTGTACATGTGGTAAGGAAGTAAAGTAAGAAATGAAAACTTTCATGCCCTCTCTGTAGCAGATAAAATGGGATAGCTATGGCTGATTGTGTGTGATGCTACCTTCTCACAAAGAACTTCATGAGAATGATGAACATAATCGTGTTGACAAAAAAGCCATGCCACCTGTCATTGTTAGAATGAGAGAGTGAATGTTTCAAAAATGTAAGTAATAAAAGCAAAGAAAAAACAAAACTGATAGCACCTTTGTGTAATGGCAGAATTTTAAGACAAGTTAAACATCATTCCAGGCATAACGGTTTTATAAATACATAGCAAGATGTCATCAAATTTTTACCACTAAGTTGTTTCATATAAATTTCAGTGGCATGAGTCTTTGTTAACAGAGATTTTAGATTGGTTTCAATTTTTAAAATTATTCCAGAATTTGCAATATTATTAATTTTATATAAATAACTCTGTGGAACAAATATATCTTCCATTGTATTTTAAATGTTCTGATATTCTTAGAAATACGGATTTTTATTACCATCGTCTTTCTGGTAATTACTAGTGGTCTGAGAAAACTTGGTCCCAAGTACTTTAGTTTTCAATGTTTACTCCACAAATTTTTTTGGGTGCTGGCAAAGGATAAAAAGATAAATATTGTTTTAGCGAGTCATGGTGGCATACACTTGTAATCCTAGTTACTCAGGAAGCCGAACTGGGAAGACTGCTTGAGCCTAGGATTTGGGAGGCCAGCCTGGACAACATAGCAAGGCTCTATCTCATAAACATACAAACAGGAAACAGAAAGACATATTGGTTCAACAGTATCATAGTCTGAACTTGAAGCAAAAATTGTGGTGGTACTGAACTGCAACTTAGGAGCAATTTCAAGGCAGTTTCTTTTCAAATTATGTTATGAATATTCTAAGTTTTTATGGAATGCTACTCTATATAACTTTGGGCAATATATCACTTTACTTTGTTACTGCAACAGCAATTTGGTAAGATATGTATATCTATTGACATTTTAAAAATTTAATAATTAAAAAGTTACCTCTAATTCTCTAAAAATAATCCTCTGGTATTTCAGAAATATGCTAATTCAAAAATCTTGATTCTGACACCAAAGAAAGAAGCACTGTTGATATTAGAATTATAGAACAAGTTTTCTGTGAATCAAAGACAAATAATAATATTTAATTCTATTAGATAATTTATTCCTATGGTAACATCCTGTCAGAAAAGACAACTTTTACAATCCCCATTTCTTGACAAAAAGAAGAAAAAAAGGCTAACTTAACCCAAAGTGTCTCCATGATGCAGAAACCATCCGCAGAGTAGAGGGGCACAAATCTACTAAATTTTGTTTGCATACAATTTTCAGTTTCCTTTAGTAAATCCACTTGTGTGTGAGTGTGTGTGTGTGAGAGAAAGAGAGAGAGAGAGAGAGAGAGAGAGAGGGAGAGAGAGAGAGAGAGAGTGTGTGTGTGTGTGTGTGTGTGTGTGTGTGTGTGTCAGAGAGAGAGAGAGAGAGAGACAAAGTTTCTTTGGGTATTTATTTTCTCTGTATAAATGTACTTAGTGTTTTGTCCATAAATGACATTGATCTATATGCATTTCTAATAGACTTCATTTTTTAGAGTAGTTTTAGAAGCACAGCACTATTGAGTAAAATGTATAGACTTTTCATATATTCCTTGTCTTCACACATTCACAGCCTCCCCCATTATCAACAGCCCCCACCAGACTGATAACCTTTGTTACAAATTCTGAACCCATATTGACACATCATTCTCACCCAAAGTCCATAGTTTATACCATGGTTTTCTCTTGCTGTTTTACTTTCTATGGGTTTGGACAAAGTATAATGACATGTATCTACTATTAAAGTATCACAGAAAGTAGTTTTACTGCCCTAAAAGTCTTCTGCGCTCTGCCTATTCATTCATACCTCCCTGAGCCCTTGGCAACCACTGATCTTTTAAAATCTCCATAGTTTTGCTCTTTCCAGGATGTTGTACAGCTGGAATCATATAGCATGTAGCTTTTTAAGGTAAGCTTTTTTCACTTAGTAATGTGCATTTATGTTTCCTCCATGTCTTTTCACAGCTTGATAGCTCATTTCATTTTAATGCTGAATAACATTCCATTGTCCATACATACCACAGTTTATCCATTCATCTATTGAAAGACATCTTGGTTGCTTCCATGTTTTGGGATTTATAATTAAAGCTACTACAAACATCCATGTGCAGGATTTTGTGTGGATATGTTTTCAATCCTAGGGATGCAAAGGAGCACAACTGCTGATCATATAGTAAGAATGTGTTTAGTTTCGTAAGAAACTGCAAAACTGACATCTGAAGTTGCTGTACCATTTTGCATTTCACCAAAAAGAAACAAAAGTCCCTGTTACTGCACATCCTTGCCACCATTTGTTGCCAGTGTTCTGGATTTGAGTCATTCTGATTAAGTAGATACACAGCAATATCTCATTGTTATTTTAATTTGCATTTCCTTGATAACATACAATGTGGAGCATCTTTTCATATACTTATTTGCCACCCACAGATTTTATTTGGCAAAGTGTCTGTTGAGGTCTTTGGTCCATTTTTTAATCAGACAATAAATACATTTTTATCTTTAACCTCAACCTGGTGAACTTCACAGTTGGAAATGAAGATCTATTGTCTGTATTCTTCTGGGCTTGTGATAGGTGAAATGAGCAACAAGATACGTGTAGCTTTCTCCTTTCCACTACTCTCACTCCTGATACAACCTAGTGGCTTCAGCTATAAGAAGGGAGAAAGATTAGGAATTAATGCAAACAAAAGAGTGGGAAATACTGGAAAGGAGCAAAAGAGGAAAGGAGTAGAGACCACCTATGTACTTAAAGGGTCAAATAATAAATAAACAGAACCAATTTCAGACTACCTCTGGCTAACTCAAACACTCATGTTGTTAGACAAATAGACTATTTCCAAGCTGTAAGCAAACCTTATTGTTTTATTTCCAGTAGATGTAAAACAAATATCCAAGGTTAGAGTCTAGTTTCAAAGAAAACCAACTTTTACTGAATGTTACCATCCTTTACTTTTTAAAAATGTTAAAATAAAAATGAAAGTGATATTTTCGATGAAAAATTAATCTTAGTTACAAAAAGATATATGCTTTAAAAATGTGCTTCATACTTGTGAATGCCAGAGAGATCTTTAAATGTTGAAAAGTTTTTAACTCCTAAAATCAAGATGGATTATCATTTAGAAAGTGCCTAAAATATCACTGACAAAATGATCTGAAATAGATATAGCATCTGTTTTTGCAGGTGGGGTAACCTAATAAAATCTTAGAGCACACAGTGGCTTTTATTCTTTATTTTTTGCTATCAATCCTTCAAAAGTGTTAATATTTCATGGTATTGTTTTCTTAAGCTTCCAGTTCTGTGAGCTCATTAACAGGAAATACATTTAACCTCCTAGAAGTTATTTAGTAATATAATTTCAGAAGTTATACGGGGGTTATTATAAAGGTTCAATGAACACACAGCATTTAAATGCTAGATAATTTAAGGAATCCTTGGATTTTTCAATGTGTCCTCCTAAATTTCATTAGTTAGGCCACAGGTAGAGCTTAAACCTCACACTCCAAATTTATCATTAAATTAATAGGTTGGAATAAAGTTTTTTTTCATTTTTGACTTTTAATATAACTATGACCATCTCTTCACTGACATATGAGTTGTAAAAACAGCAGAACTTGAGCCTGAAGATGAAAGTTAAAATCTGTATGAGTTTTGTATCTAGTTATAATCTTGTGGTCTCTATGGATCACATCATCCCCCAAAACCTGAGTTTTAAAGAGGCAAATTTTGACATATGAAAAATTATAACATTTTATAAGTATTATTTTTCATCAGTCATAGTAGACCAATAAAAAATGGAAGAAGCCAGTCTTTGTAAGTGTTAACCTCTTCAAATGACACTGGGTTTGGCTGTGTCATCACCCAAATCTCTTCTTGAATTGTAGCTCCCGTAAACCATGTGTGTCTTGGAAGAACCTAATGGGAGGTAACTGAACCAAGGGGCTGGGTGTTTCCTGAGCTGTTCTTATAATAGTGAATAAGGTTCACGAGATCTGATGGTTTTATAACAGGGAGTTCCCCTGCACGTGTGCTCTTGCCTGCCACCATGTAAGACATGTCTTGCCTCCCCTTTGCCTTCTATCACAATTGTGAGGCCTGTTTAGCCATGCGGAAATATGAGTCCATTAAGCCTCTTTTTCCTTATAAATTACCTAGTGTCAAGTATGTCTTGAGAACTGACAAATACAGTAAATTAGTACCACGAGTGGGGTGCTGTTGTAAAGACACCTGAAAATGTGAAAGCGACTTTGGAACTTGGTAACAGGCAGGGGTTGGAACAGTTTGGAGGGCTCAGAAGACAGGAAAATGTGGGAGAGTTTGGAACTTCCTAAAGACTTGTTGAATGGATGGTTTGACCAATGTGCTGATAGTGGTATAAACAGTAAAGTCCAGGCTGATGTGGTCTCAGATGGAGATGAGGAATTTGTTGGGAACTGAAGCAAAGGTGACACTTGCTGTGCTTTAGCAAAGAAACTGGTGGCTTTTTGCCCATGCCTAGTGACATGTGAAACTTTGAACTTCAGAAATGATTTGGAATATCCAGTGGAAAAATTTTCTAAGCAGCAAAGCATTCAAAAGGAAGCAGAGCATACAAGTTCAGAAAATTTGCAGACTGATGATGTGATAAAAAATAAAAACCCATTTTCTGGGGAGAAACTCAAGCTGGCAGCAGAAATTTGCATAAGTAATAAAGAGCCCAATGTTAATCACCAAGACAATGGGGAAAATGTCTCCAGTGCATGTTGAAGACCTTCACAGCAGCTCCACCATCACAGGCTCAGAGGCCTAGGAGGAAAAAATGAGTCAGTGTCAGGCCCTCTCCTGCTGTGTGCCACCTAGGGTCTTGGTGCCCTGCATTCCAGCTGCTTCAGTCATGGCTAAAAGGGGCCAAGGTACAGCTCGTGCTGTGACTTCAAAGAGTTCAAGCCCTAAGTCTTGGCAGCTTCTACATGCTGTTGAGCCTGTGGGTGCACAGAAGTCAAGAACTGAGATTTAGGAACCTCTGCACAGATTTCGGAGGATGTATGCAAGTGTCTAGATAACCAGGCAGAAGTCTGCTGTAGGTTGAGGCCCTCATGGATAATCTCTGCTAGGGCAGGACAAAAGGGAAACACAGGGTGGGAGCCCCCACACAGAATCCCCACTAGGACACTGCCTAGTGGAGCTGTGAGATGAGGGCCACCATGCACTGATAACTTGCACCATGGACCTAGAAAAGCTGCACACTAAGTGCCAGCCTGTGAAAGCATCCAGGATAGGGGCTGTCCCCTGCAAAGCCACATGGGTGGAGCTGAACAAGGCCATGGCAACACCCCTCTTACATGAATGTGACATAGATGTGAGACATAGAGTCTAAGGAGATCATTTCAGAGCTTTACAATTTACTCTGCTGGATTTTAGTCTTGTGTGGAACTTGTAGACCCTTCACTCTGACCAATTTCTACCATTTGGAATGAGTATATTTACCCAATTCCTGCACCCCCATTGTATCAAGGAAGTAACTAACTTGCTTTTGATGTTATGGGCTCATAAGTGGAAGGGACTTGCTTTGTCTCAGTTGAGGCTTTGGACTATGGATGTTTAGGTTAATGCTGAAATGAGTTAAGACTTTTGGGGATTGTTGGGAAGGCATGATTGGTTTTGAAATGTGAGGACATGAGATTTGTGAGGAGACAAGGAGAGGAATGATATGGTTTGGCTGTTTCCCCACCCAAATCTCATCTTGAACTACAGCTCCCATAATCCTCAAGTGTTGTGGTATGAATTGGGGTGTAATTGGGTCATGGGGGTGGGTTTTTCCCATGCTCTTCTTGTAATAGTGAATAAGTCTCATGAGATTTGATGGTCTTATAAAGAAAAGTTCCCCTGTACATGTGCTCTTGCTTGCCACCATGTAAGATGTGTCTTGCTTTCCCGTTGCCTTCTACCATGATTGTTAGACCTCTCTAGCCATGTGGAACTGTGAGCACATTAAATTTCTTTTTCTTTATAAATTACCCAGCCTCAGGTATGTCTTTATTAGCAGTGTGAGAACTAACTAATACAGACACTTTTGATAAAGAGTCAGTGTACATTTATATGGTTCAAAATCTGTTTTATTATTGACTCTGCATTGCAAGCTCATGAAAAGTAGTAGCAGGAGTTGTGGCAGCAATTGTTACTGTAGTAGCATTGACTACATTTTGCAAATGAGGAAACGATATCTTTAGGACTTCTGTGTAGTGGGTTAGATTAGGGCTCTGAGTTACACCATACAGATTTGTATTACAGCTCCACCACTTATTACCTTTCCAACCTTGGATCATTTGTTTATCAATTCTATACATCATTACTTATTTCTATCTTTATCGATCATTATCTATTTCTGTAAATTTTGTAATTGAGCAGTATTCATTTCAAAGGGTTATTGGATGATTACATAAGCGAGTACATGTAAAATATTCAGAATAGTTCCAAGAATGTAGAAAGTGTTCAATACAGATTAGACATTATTCTCCTCCTTATTCTTCTTATTGATCTTATTGTTATTAGCATTCATCAATATTACACAGCAAGTATAATATTGTCTAGGATTTCAAGTTAATCTCAAGAATACCTAAATGTACAGATTTAAACATTTACCTTGAAACAGCTCGCCTAAATATTCAGATTATATGTTTGCTTAAAAGTTCAGAAATAAGTATCTGTTCACACCTATCAACTTTTATAAACTATTTTAAGGAAATTTAAAACCTCTGAAACAATAAAACATAATATTAACATTTCTAAAACTATGATGAATGTTCTTAGTATTTCAAATTCTACCACTGAAGTTCTAAGAAAATATAGCAATATTAAGTTTTATCTTTGCAATTATTCAGGTTGAGAATTAGATTGATACAGGTTACTTTAAACCACATGTAGGTGGGGTTTTTAATAAAAAAGTTTTCTAAAACCTTATTTTTTTTTAAATCTCATATTAATTGAGACTGAATTGTAAAGTATTTTTAGAAAAAGCAATGCTTTCACTTCAAAATTTATAAATTCAGTGTTTGGAGCAAACCATATATTTTTTATATTAAAAAAATATAGTACTAATGATAGTTATTATTACAGGATTCTTAATGATGCATAAATTCAGACATTTCAAATGAATTTTGTCAAATAAAAATTATCAATTTCTTTTCATAAAAACTAGGTATTTATTAAAATCTAGAGTACATAGTTCCTTAACACTGATAATGTTCCAACCAATAGCAATTATAAAGCAACTGGAAAATTCTGTACAATTAAAAAATAAACCAAAAAGCTATTCCTTATGGCTAACTTCCTTTTGATGTAAAATATATCATGATTTTCGTTTTATTTCCCTATTAATGCGACTTGTGATATCTAAAAGGTACATTCTAAAGACACAAAATATTCTTATCTATGATGGCTGCTGGTTAAGGACAGTACTAAGGGTGAGTCAGGTGCAATTTGAAATAGGATTTCTTAAGCAAAAATTAACAATCACTGAAAAAGACCTTCTAAATCAATTTTAGAATAAATGACCATTTTATTTCCAGAAATGTGAGCAATTAATGTTATTATTATTACTACTCTGAAAGAAATGTTTAAAAGTCATTTTATTTTCATACATCTTTTAGTACACTATGGTTTACAGATAGCAAGAAGATTTTTATTTGTTCTTGGCAAACCCTTTTAGTGAGCCCCTTGTGTATAGGATATACTGGTCATTTGACCACTGGATTATATACCAAAATAACATCAATATTATTAATGCATTAAAAGGTTAAAATAACTCTGTTTTAGCTTCCTGTTTTATAGTAGAAACTGAGTTTGAAAGATACATTCAAAAATTCCAGAAGTCAAAATACACATACAAATACACAAATTCTCTTGCTTTTTGATACCAACAGAGCACAATTAGATTAGCACAGAGAATTCTAATCTAGACTTAATATATGTCAGTGCAACTAAAAAGATACAAATCAGCACCTTTGGTAAGTTTTATCAAAATTAATTTAAAAGGTCACTTTGAAAATGGGGGTGTTTCCTCTTGCAAGCGAAATTGTTACCCAAGATTTATAAAATGGGGAACTCAGACTTCATATAACACTAAGAAGGATAGTTATTTTATTCCAATGTGATTTATATCTGTAAATTGTAAAGTACATTTAAAGCTTAATTGAGTACGAATTTAAAATGCCCTCATGTCTTAGATATAGTACTAGAAGAAGTAGACCAGTAAATTCAAATTTAATTATAATGAGAGGATGTTCCAGAACTACTGTATTATTCTTTAAAATGCACATCTAATTTAATTACACTAAAATGTCTCATTTATTATAATCATAATTATTCAATGTCCATTCATTCAAAAAGTATTTATTGAACGACTACTATGTGTCCAGCACATGTTAAGCACCCTTTGGATATAGTCTTTGATGTCAAAGACTTTGTAGAGTTTGTTAAGGAGGCAAGATATATAAATATTAACCTTTTAAAAAAAGTCAGTATCATTAAATGCCAAATAAACGATAGCAACATTAAATACCAGAGAAGCTTGAGAAGGGAAAGATGTCACCCAGTTGAGAGAATCAGGATTCACAGTAATTATGAATCTTGAGTTAGTATATATCAGGCATCCCCAAACTATTTATCCGCCCCACACCCCCCCCCTCCCGCTGCACTTCAGGAAGGGCACCTCTTTCATTGGTGGTCAGTGGGAGGAGCACAGTATGTGGGGGCTCCCCAACGGTCTGAGGGACAGTGAACTGGCCCCCTGTGTAAAAAGTTTGGGGATGCCTGGTATATATGAATGAAGAGGGTGAGTATCTGACACTGGGAACTAGCATATTCAAATTTCCTGAGACAAATTTTGTTTCAGAAATACCAGGTAGAACTGAACACAATTATTTAGAAGTTTAAAATCTTGAGACTGGTTCTGAGATTTTTGAGCAAGGAATTTAATATTATGAAAGTCATAGTATAAGATGATACAGGAGGATAGGCAAGATTGAATAGTAGAAAGAAAAAACCCTGGAAGCATGGAGACCAATCATACAATAATCCAGATTTAAGAGAATAAAGGGTTTCACAGTGAAACTGAAAAGAAAAGGTGAAGGTAGATATTCTGATAGAAACTTTAGCCTGGTTATGTTTCTGCAATGAGGTGGAGCAGGTGAGAAAGAAATGTAGCATGATTTCATCCAAACCTGAATGACTGGGAAAAAAATAAGAGAGACAAGAATAAATGAAAACTAACTTGTGGAAGGAGACATACTATTTACATAGCTTCCATCTACTCTATGGAGTGCAATTTCTATCCTGAAGAATTCTGTGGCTTCAGAAGCCTATCATCTAAATCTTGTATACCACAGTATATTTTACAAAATCATGGGGTGGAGGGCAAGGTTAGGAGAAAGATTTAATGAGTAATTTCAGTCTAGAAATCTCAGAATTCTCTTCTATCATGAAGTTTACAAATATTAAATGTGAGTGGCAACATCAAAACCATGTCTCCATTGTTTTGCCTATTAGTTCATATTGATTAGCCAACAGTCAAGTTAATTAAATTGTTTTACCTTTCTTTTTAAACTCTTATTTCATTTATTGATATTTAAGCTTGTGTTCCAAATTGATTATGTGTGCTGGTGCAGTGTAAACACATAAAAATGTTTACACCTACATGTGTTCATTGCATAGAGCAAGGGAAGAGTAGGTGTGATGGAGAACCAGAAAAAGTAGCAAAATTTTCCAAAGGATGGAAACGAGAGGGAAAGACGAACTACTGAAAATGTTGGTGTATTCTTTTATTTCTTCATGATCAAGACATACTTTGTTCTCATTCTTATGTTATATAAAACATATAAAATAACATGCAGTTTTAGTGCCAAGGCAGGAAGGGTCAAATTGATTTTTAAAATCTTATATTATCGTCAATTGAAAATCCAATTTGGCACAATTCAGCAAACTGCTATGTTTAAATTAAAAAAAAAAAAAAACAAAGAATATACCATTTAATTATGAAAAATAAATCCTAACATCAATCTTTACAAGCCTCCATAACACTGAGAGGATTCCAAATGTTAATATTGTTCAAAGCATTGAGTAGGACTTCTGGGCCAACTGCCAATTCCTATTAGAACTATTTTCTCCTCAATCACTAGTTCAAGCATGCATGATATTGCAATGCATAAATAGTAGCACAACAAGTAAGAAATACAAGACAATCCCTGTCTCTTGATCCTCCTGTTATATTGAGTACTAATAGGATTTAATTTCTAGAGTACTGCATGTAGTTTTGGGACCCTGCCAACTAGGAGGAATAGTAACTAAGAAAGAAGAGTAATCAGTGGTAATTAAGTTAAAATCGGAACCCAAGCCATAGTGACACCTCTTGGAGGTCTGGAACATTTTCATGATTACACATCAAATGTCAACATAAAATGTCTCAGATAAGGGGGCTGTTAGTACTATAAATCAGGCCTTTCTATGTAAGAGTTCACAACTTCTACACATATCTATATATAGTTTCCATATGAGATCACCTGCAAAGAACTGTACTTGTATACATTTACTTGAGCCAGGGAATTAAGTACTTTGGGGAAATTTCCTAGAGATGGCTTGACCTTACCTTTAATAAAGGTAGAAAGGCAGGACTCTAAGTGTAGAGATGCAGTAGAGAACAGTGATTAAGTCCATATTAATGTAAACTCAAAGTTGATTCTCAGGACTGGTTAGGTTATAGGTATAGATTTAAATGTTCTTTGAGCTTTTTTAAAAAAAAAACATTAAAATATAACTAAATTACTTCTCTATATAATTATTTATAAAATAACTTCTAAAAATGTATATAGATAATTTAAGATATGTATATGAGGGGACAAGAGGGCAGGTAAGAAGCTTATCTATAAAACTCCAAAATGAAATGTGATGATTCTAATTTATATCAACATAAGGACTCAGGTTAGTGTACTACCTCAAACTTGTTATTGAATTAAAATAATCTATATCAATATATCCTCAGAGTTGGAAAGAAAATTAGATTTGAAATAAAAGGTTGTTTCTGACAACACATAAGAGATTTATCCACAAGTCATGAAATACTTTAGAGGGTTTTAGTTTTTGTTATTAAATTTGGTTAAATTAATTTTAAACCATATTCATTATCCGGAGCTACAGAATACTGGGAGTTAAGTGTTTCATCAGCATTTTACTATTTATTTAGAGACTGACTAATGTCTACAATGATTCTGTAATGATAACTGTCAACTCTTTAGAGCAATTTCCCACAGTTGGGTCTATGATCCCTGACATCATAAGGGGATATATGTGTGCGTGTGTGTGTGTGTGTGTGTGTGTGTGTGTGTGTGTGTATGTGTGTGTGTGTATATACATGGATATATATACATATACATATATATACATATGCATACATACATATGTATACAGCCCTATTCTGCTGTTTTCTGTGTTATGGTAACCAATTTAAAATGTATCATGAGTAATAAGGCATCATTTTTTTTCTGCATAAAACAGACGAGAAAAGTGGCCACCAACTAAAAAATTTGCTTTTGTGAATATGGACTTGTTCCTTTTCTAGACAACTTTCCAGGAGTGATTTTGTTTTGGTTTTTTAAATGGTAGACTTTATCTCTTTAAAGTGTAATAGGATTATAAGCTTTCAGTTACAGTGGAAGAGGAGGAGGGGGCAGGAGAAAGAAGGAAAATTAATTACCCTTGGCAAGTCCCTAAGTGCCCCTTTATTACTCTGAGGCAGGCAATGATAAAAAATTTTAATAACAAAATCTTCTTTTGGCTACCAACCTTCCCTAGCTCTCTTGAATTCACATTTAACAAAGATGTGTGGCCAGGTGGTAAGTGACCAAGTGTCTCTCAAATGTGTCTCTAATAGTTATTGCCCTCTAAAGTCCAAAGTTGAAGAGCAAGAATTTACTCCTTTGGCAAATATTATAGAAAGAAGTAGATGGTTGGTTCCAGTCTGAATATAAAGATTACTAGGAGTAAATAAGATAATTTAGCAACAGTCAGAATCAACAGGATGTCATGACTGAAAAATAAGCACCATGTCTAGTGTGAACAACTAACAAGCTTTTATGCAACTCATTAGTTAACAATTATAACTGCTGTGGTAACCTATATTAAGACAATTGTATTAAGTTTTATTTCTGACATTCCAAGAATAATTTAGTACATATTTGTTTCTGAAAAACAAGAATGATAGCATGTTTACAGATTAGTGGTTAAATGTATACCTACAAAAATTTCAATTCACAAATTAAATTTAGTTTTTAAAACATATGCACTTATAAAAAGTTGTTGTTTAGAATGATACTTAAAAATAATAACAGTCAATCTCTTTCATATATTTACAAAATACTCGTGGCTCCAGAGCTGAGTTTTTTCCTCAAATATCTGTTCTAAAATTATCAACACCTCATTTAGTTCTTCATTTGTTCAACTTTGTGCCTTGAACATATGGCAGGTTCAGAATAGACTGTAGTTACCAAGTAAATGCCATGTTAAAAGTAACTGATTCAAAGTAACTTGCCCAAGGGTAACACATGGTATTTCGAATCAAATAACAAACTAGTAATAAACTAGATTTCCTCGATCATATTTCAAGAAATAATGTGTTACCACGTTGTGTGTGTGACGTTGAGGACTCATAGAATTTTATAAGTACTTTTACAAAAAGCCTGCAATCCAATTACATTTTTAAAGAGTTAAAGTCTACCGTTTAAAAAACAAAAACAAAACCACTACTGGAAAGTTGTCTAGACAAGGAACACGTCAATATTCACAAAAGAAAAATTTTAAGTTGGTATCTATTTTCCTGGTCTGTTTTATGCAGAATTACTCTTGATACATTTTAAATTGGTCACCATAACACAGAAAATATCAGAATATGCTTTAAAAAGGATTTTAAGGCCTTTACTGCTTGTTTCTAAAAAGAGAAAAACTTTCCCTATAACATAAATTTGAAATAGTGATGTAAGTTTCTAGATGTAACAAGACTTTACCATATGATAGGCTACTGAGGCACCACTTACACAAAATATAACTCAACTGAATAAATGGAGAGAAGGGAAAATTTTAACCAAGTCGCCAACATATCATGCTAAACACAGTGATGTGTTGGTTCATTTACAAGGAAAGGGAATTTAGGGAGATCAATTTAAAAGCACACAGACCTAGATGTATCCAGAGTAGTCATTGCTCTTCTTCATATTTTACTCCATTTGGCTGTATTAAGCAGAACTCTCTACTGCATCAAGTCTGAATACAAGTGGTAATGCTCTAGAAATAACTAGGAGAATAGAGCTCATGAATCAGGGTGATGCCAACTTAAAGCCACAAATGTGGTATAGACTACTGAGCTATCAGTGACCTGAGTATCAGTCTCATCTTTCTCAGGAAAAGTTTAAGAAAAGAAGATAAGCCAGGTTATGTCCTTTGGTTCTCAATAAGGTCAACTATTTTTGTGTAATCATAATAAATACTCATTCCTCACTCATAAATTTGTTTAAATTCCTTTTAAACATATTATAAGTTATGCCATAATCCTGAATAAGTTTCAAATTATATTATGTGAAAACAAGTAATAAATACTTCAATTTGTTTTGGCCCTAAAAAGAAATCCAAGAGGCCTGCAAAACATTGGTATTGTAGAGTTTGGTGAAATTTCCATTCAACATATTCATAGGGTTCATTATGATGAACTATTCTGACATATATTTACTTAGTCTCTTTTATTATAAAAATGTCTCTAATTTCTTAATAACTTTACCTATTTTTCCTTAGGTGCTTCTGTTTTTAAAAGTGCTCAACTATATTTTCTTCCTGAGGTCTGCCAATGATAACACCTCATAAATGTCTAGCTATAAAAACCCTGTGGTTTTAGAAGTCAGGATACTTGATTCTATCTAGAACCTTTCCTGATGAGGCCCAGAAGTTTTTGCAGAACTTTGGGGGCAGTCTCTTTAAGAAAATAACTGGTAGACTGTTATTTTCTATCTTAACTAAGCTAAATACATATAGCTTCAATTCTCCCTTCCTACATAGCCATTCCTATTTAAGCATATTCATAATTTTTATCTCATAAACATTTATCTGAAATTATCTTTGTATGATTCAATTTCCCCCAAATCCTGTGACAAATCTAGTTATGAGATATAATCTATTACCAAGCTTCTAAGAATTTGTGTGATACAATTTTTTTTCATATATATACCTATATACACACATGTATTAGTTTCAATGTTTACATTAGATACAGGGGATACATGTGGCAGGTTTGCTATATGGGAATATTACATGATGTTGAGGTTTGGGGAATGGATCCCACCACCCAGGTAGTGAGCATAGTATCCAATAGGTAATTTTTCAACCCATACTCACATCTCCAGTGTCTGTATGTCCACATGTGTTCAATGTCTAGCTCCTATTTATAAATGAGAACATGTGGGATCTAGTTTTCTGTTCCTGTACTAATTTCCTCAGGACTATGGCCTCCAATTGCATCCATGTTGCAAAATACATGATTTCATTCATTTTTATGTCTGTGTAGTATTTCACGGTGTATATGGTACTAAATTTTGTTTGTCCAATTTACCACTCATGGGTATCTGGGTTAATTTCATGTCTTTGTTATTGTGAATAGAATAACAGTGAACATATGAGTGCTTGTTTTTTCTTTGATGAGTGATTTATTTTACTTTGGGTATAGATCCAGTAATTAATTGTATTACTGGAGTGAATGGTATCTCTGTATTAAGAGTTTTGAGAAGTCTCCAGGCCTATTTCCACAGTGGCTGGACTAATTTACATTCCCACCAACACCCCATAAGCATTCTTTTTCTCCACAACCTTGTCAGCATCTGTTGTTGTTTTGACTTTTTGATAATTGTCATTCTGTTTGAAGACGGCATCTTACTGTGGTTTTGATTTTCATTTATTTGATGATTAGTGATGCTGAGCATTTTTTATATGCTCAGTAGCCACAAAGAAAGTGAAATACCTAGGAATACATGAGGTGAAAGATTTGTACAAGGAGAACTATAAAACATTGCTGAAAGAAATCAGAGACGACACAAACAAACGGGAAAACATTTCATGCTCACAGATTGGGAGAACTGATATCCTAAAAATGGCCAAACTCCCCAAAGCAATCATAGATTCAGCAGTATTCCTGTCAAATTACCAACATAATTCTTGACAGAATTAGAAAAAATATTCTAAAATTCATATGGAACCAAAAAGAGCCTGAATAGTCAAAGCAATCCTAAGTAAAATGAAAAAAGCTAGAGGCATCACACTGTCCAACTTCAAACAACATTACCAGGCTAAAATAACCAAAGCAGCATGGTACTGATACAAAAACTGACACATAGACCAATGGAACAGAATAGAAAACTCAGAAATAATGCTGCACACCCACAATCATCTGATCTTCAACAAAGTCAACAAAATAAGCATGGGAAAAGGAGTTCCTATTCAATAAATAGTACTGGGATAACTGGCTAGCCATATGCAGAAGAATGAAACTGGACACTTATCTTTGACCATTTACAAAAATTAACCCAAAATCAATCAAAGATTTTAAATGTAACACCTCAAACTATAAAAGTCCTATAAGACAACATAGAAAACACTCTTCTCAACATCGGTCTTGGCAAAGAATTTTTGGATAAGTCCCCAAAAGCAACTGTAACAAAAATAAAAATAAACAAGTGGAACCTAATTAAACTAAAGAGCTTCTGCAGAGAAAAACAAAACAAAACAAAACAAAACAAAAACTGAACTATCCACAGAGTAAACAGACACCTACAGAATGAGAGAAGATAGTTGCAAATTATGCATCCAACAAAGGCCTAATGTCCAGAATCTGTAGGAAGTTTAAATAAATTAACAAGCAAAAACCAAATAACCCTATTAAAGATAGGCAAAGGATGTAGAGACCTTTTTTCATATATTTAATCACAATGAAGACATGTGTTTTAGCCAAGTGTTTTAAATTCTCCATGCCTCCATTTTATCTTTTAAAAATTAAGGGATTTTAAGTAGAAATCCTTAAATCCCTCTAGAACAGATGCTTCTAATCTGATTTTAATAGAAATGTAACACTTATTTTTTCCCATAAATTTATCTAAGAATTTGTGTGATACACTCTTTTCTTCTATATCAATAGCAATAGATATATAGATATTAGTTTCAATGTTTATATCAGCTATGGAGGTACACGTGCATGTTTGTTGCATGGTTGTGTGATGCTGAAAATTCTTCAAAATCGTAAGAGATGTTTTTGATTATTAATTAAGGAAAAGTATGTTTACTATTTGACGTAGTCATATTTTTCTCTAAATGACTTTTAAGTATTTATAAAACATTTTACTTTTAAGGCACCAAGGACATCTCTTTTCAAATTTCCTGGAGTAATTCAAAAGGACTGCTATTTCATTTAATTTCTCCTATGGTCATGTTCAGAGGGTCCCTATCATAAAATCCACTGTGCTTATCTGTTAACTTTCATGGAACCATGTAAAGGGGCCACATCTAACATATATGCACAGAATTTCTACTCTTTTATTTTATGCAGCCTTGACTGTTTTGAAATGAACACTGACTTAAATCTGAGTTATAAATGTGGAATTTTGATAAGTCAAAAACTATTCAAAAAATATGAAGGACTTCATTAAGATTTAAAGATTGAAAAATTGTAAAATTTTTATAACCTCTGAACTGCAAGATTGTTATAGAGAGGCATATAACAGACTCATATTTGCACAAATGAAAATATTTTTAAAAATTTGGGAGTGAAATTATGGGTCATCTTAAAATGTATTTTAACTATAAATCAATTTCATTGTTTAAAAAATAAATGTCATATAACATATCTAGCTTAAATATTGATTTGTAGTACTCTATAAGTATTTGAAAAATTGATAAGTGAATGGATAGTTGGATGCATGCTTTATCATGGCTGTATGAGCTTTCAGACTCATTTTGTTGGGCTAGTACCAACCAGGGCTCATTAACTACATCTCTTACTTTCAAGCTTATCATCGCTCTCTTGAATAAGAAACTCAAGCCACCTAACCAATGACTTATCTCGATGCCCATAAAACAATTCAAAAACAGTAGTGTAGGAACAGAGAACTGTAACAAGTCAAGAGATGCCAGTTTGAAAAAAAAATATGAATATGTGAGACTGACATACAAAAACTGAAGCAATGACATGTAGAAAAAGTACATATAAATCATGGGGTGAATGCTGGCATTGATTTACTGCATGGATTGGAAAAGGGCCTGAAAATTTAATTGTAAAGGTTTGTCAGCAGTCAGGTCTATAACGGTTCACAGCAAGTCCTTTGGTAAAAATTACCTAACCAATCACCACTAAATCTTATATACTGTTACTGATTATCTGCTATTTTCTAGAATTTTCAGTTGGGTTAAAAGTGTAAGCTTTAGTTTATTTAAAATCAATAAAAATAAATCAGAGCCCTAGTTTAGCTATAACTGGTTTACAATGAGAAGAATAGCTCTATGAGAGTCAGGATGTTTGTTATGCTACACATATAAAGAATTTACATGGGTCTAATATTTAGCTGTAGAAACATTTTCTTTTTTCTGATTCATTTTGTTGATGTGTGTAGCCTTTCAGCGAACATTTGTATTAGTTACATATGCCAATGTGATTAGCTGAAGTAAGACAGTAGGCATAAATAGTGCAGATTTGAGTATTTCATAAGTAATGCTAAAAGCTTAAATCTAAAATGAAATTTACATTTCATTTTAATTTATTTAATAATGAAGAAATTAAATTTTGCTGTTCTATTGTTCTGATGTCATGGAATTCATCACACACACAGTATGCACTGAACAGTGCTCCTTTTACATGTCACATATGCCAATCTGCAATCTCCAAAACAGAAAGCTAAAGTTTACACCTACTTTATGTTTTTAAGACATGCATGGGAGAAAGTTTACTTTAAAGAATGCTGGTGAAAATGTAAAGGATCTATGGTTGCTCATGCAGGTCTGGTGATATTTGCAAATGGGGCTGTGAATGTGATTTGAAGAAAAAGATAGCAACGGCCATATTTTTTGTTGTTGTCATGGACATTCAGATGAAAAGTTTTTTTTTTTTTTAATTTGATGGTTGGGAAAATACTATTAGATATGGTTTGATCATGCATAGTGACTCAGATTTATAAATTAAATCTGATTCATGTAAATTATAGATTAAAGTAAATTAGTAGGCTCTATGGGACATTTTTGACATGACCTATAGAACAGGCTGAGATGGTGTTAGAACTGTGAGGAGAAAGACTTGGCAGCATCTACCACATTAATCCCAGATGCTATCATGGTGGTGGTTCTTGTGGTCTGGAGTCATTACAATGTATGTAAGGGAGGGTTCCCTTTTTGCCAAATGATTTAGAAGGGGAGGAATATAAACTGTATTCATTTTGGGCACAGGTAAGAGGAATTTCTTCACAAGAAGTTTTTTAAGATTATGGGTTTGTGTTCTAGAAGAAGTAAAGTTTAACTAAACTCAAAACCAGATCTTTGAGTTTACCATACTTATACTTGTTTTGTAGAATATATTAGAATGAAATAAATTTTAATGAGTAGGCCCCTGATTCCTGCCTACTATGGCCTGTACAGCTTGGTCCAGGACCACCTCCTCAGAGAAGACTCTTGTGTCTGTACCCTCACTTTCATTCTGGCACCAAGATTTTGAGATGAGTCTTTCCTCTGTGTTTGTATCATGTAATGGAGGTTATATTTACACTGCTGAACCTAACACAGGAATTGGATATTTACTTTTGGAAACCAGTGTTCATGTAGACAGAGCCTAAGTGGAAATGTCTTCAGATTGTCTGTCGAATACACACAGGTTCAAATCCTGTTTTGACATGTATTAATTGTAAATAAAACTTATAGAGCTAGTGTCATAACCAATCCAAGCATAGATATCCTGATCTACAAATTGTGGTTAATACAAAGGTTAAATTTGATAATGTATGTGAAGTACTTATCATACTTCATGATGTCTGCTGAACAGAGTAATGGGAGTTTTATTTGTTTACCACTGTATTTTCTTCTTCTGTTCTACTACCAAATGTTGAGAGAATCCCTCTGGAAACTTACATAATATTTTTTCCTCTAGACAGACAGACATGCACACAAACACACACATACCTTTTTATTGGTAACTCAGAACCATTTTAAATTTAAGAGTGAACATTAGAGCTTAGCAAATTATAAAAAGGAAAACCTTATCTAAACCAAATCTGAAAAGAAATCAATTTTTAAATACCAAGTACACATTTATGAATGAGTTAGTAATACCATTTCAAACTCCCATTTTATAGCATTTATAGGCCGCGTGCAGCGGCTCTCATTTGTAATTCCAGCACTTTGGGAGGCCAAGGCGTGTGGATCACCTGAGGTCAGGAATTTGAGAACAGCCTGGCCAACATGGTGAAACCCTGTCTGTACTAAAAATACAAAAAAAATTAGCCAGATGTGGTGGGACACACCTGTAGTCCCAGTTACTCAGGAGACAGGAGAATCATTTGAAACTGGGAGGTGAAGGCTGCAGTGAGCCGAGCTAGTGCCACTGCACTCCAGCCTGGGTGAGAGAGAGGGAGACTCCGTCTCAAAAACAAAAAAATTATTAAACAGGAGGCCAATAAAGATTCAATTTTTAATAAATTTAGCTGATATAAAATATCCTATATGAAGTTCTTGACTATGTTACTGGATATACTAACAATTCTTTTGTCAGGTTCTGTTTTGTTTTTTTTTTCAACTTTTTAAGTTCAAGGGGCTTCATCTATCTTTAAATTCCATGCATGTGGTATAAAGAAACCCTAACTATAGGTAAGCCCAGCTACTCACTTAACCCCTTCAGCAAATCATAGCCCAAACTTTTGAGTAGGCACTGGGTAATGTACAAATTAGCAAACCTGTTTGCACACTAGTGCAGTACATGAGCTCTGGAGCACAGGAAGCTAGTTTACAAGTTAGAATAAAATAAGTCTTAAGGAAAGAAGCAGTTTTTAAGAACCACAATAGAAGTGGTAATAAATTGTAATGGGAAATGAAAAAATAATCAAGAAACTTTTCATGAGGAAGACACTATTGACCAAAATCTTCACATATATGTGAGTGAGAATTCTGATAAAATAGTGCAAGGTTGGAAAGCGTATTCCAGACTTTAAAAATAGACAAACAAAGACACAGAGGTATTAAGGTATGTGCCAGGTTGATTAGCTGATACAAAGTGTGATGTTGTGGTGGGAAATGAGACCTGAATGACAGCCGTGGGACAGATCAATTGGGAACTGACTGGAGAAAAATATAGAAATTCACTATTCTCTAAATACAAAACCTCTCATCACCTAAAGACCGTCCATCACTAAGTCAATCTTTTTCCTAATGTATGGCAATCATAATTTTCAATTATTTTAAAATTTTATTAGCTAAAATGCTAGTCCAGATACTATAATTGAAATTGTGAGAAATGCACTGTTGAATGAGAAATTAACATACTTAAAAAATACTGAAGAATACAGACAAGCCAAAAGAGAAAACTGCTGTAATAAGAAAAAAACGTAGGAATGCAGAAGAATGGGTAGTTAATACAGACAGGGTATGTATAGGGAACAAGGGAAATCTTCAGTAAAAAATGATATTTAAGCTCATCCTTGAAAACGATGAAGAAAACAGAAAGACACTACAGGGTGACAGAAGATCAGGGAAAAGGCACAGGAATGAGAACTCAGGTCCAGTTTAAGGAAAACAAGAACACAGAGGGAGATGCTCCCCAACCGCTCCAGCTCCCCTTCCTTGAGGGAGAGACAAAATCATGGAGAAGGAACATGGTAGCTAGGATGAACTGGATCTCTAACTGGATTTGCATGTTGGGGAAAGATGACAAAATATATTGTGTTTGATAAAAAAGTATTCTACAGGGTATTTTAAAGACATAGGAAAGCAAAGGAAGAAAAATGCCATAACTGGACTAATCTGTTAATAAGAAGCCTCTGGCAATAGTCTAGAAAATTCATTCACTCATCCATCTAACATATAGATACCCAGCATCTACTATGTGTCAAGAACTCAGCCAGATATTGGAAATACAATGAACCACCAAAAACAATCTCTGATCTCATAAATCTTACATGCTACCAAAGGGGCAAATGTTAATAAAATAACCACACAAATGATATATAATCATAAGTAATAGTAAGTACCATGAAAAGATTTCATAAAATGGCTTTATATGGTTTAGAATGATTAAAAAAAAAAGCTCTGAAAAGAAGGGCTATTTTAGTTAAAATGAAAGATGGATAGGAACTAGTCTGGTATTTGTTTGTGTGTATTTGTGAGGGGCGGGGGAAAACATTCCAAGTAGAAGGAAGATCTTGAACAAAGATCCTATGGTATAACAGAGAGACCATAAGTAAGTTGCAGCTAAGAGAGCAATGGGAGAATAATGCAAAATTAGAATAGAATCAGGGGCCACGCAGAGACCCAGGAGACAATTTTGTTCTTGTAGGCTGTTTCTAACATTTTAAAAAGTCAATGAAAATTTATTTCATTTGTAGGGCAGTTCATGACATGGTCACTATATGCAACATTATATTAAAATTCTTTACATTTTACTTATAAAATCATAGAAGTTAAGGATTATCTATAGTAAATTTATGCTTCCTAATTAAGAACAATATGGACTATCACAAGTATGATGTGATAGTAACAAAACTCTAAATATCTGCTTTCAAAACCAAAAAAGTTAAATAGCTTCATGTTTTAGTACTTCAAAGCATAAAAGATAACAAATGATCATAATACTTTCACATCACAATTACTTTCATTTTACTACTTTAATACATTTTATATTGCACAAAAATTAAAATCTTTTCCTTTGACATATTATGACAAATCAAAAGAATAAATAAATAAAAGAACATTGTAGCTATTCCAGTTGCACACTTTTGGTAATCTTCGTTGCTTCCTAATGCACAAAACATCTGCTTCCTTTTTAATCACCATTTTATCAACACATTGATTTATGAAATTGAGAGTTATGTCTGATAAAGGCAGAAGTTAAACATTCTAGTCACTGATATTTCCTACAATTCTAGGCATCCCAATTAAAATATAAACTTTTTATTTTGGTTTTTAGATATCTCTGTAAAACTTACAACTATGAAAATGTCACTAGCCATCGGCTTTGAGATGACCGCAAAGTCAAGAATAAGGATGAGCTGCTCAGAAAGTCCAGAAAGCACTGAGTCAAAAAAGAAATTCTGTACATTCTTGTTTTCAGCAGGTAAGCTTTACTCTTTTAATCTAATACATCGTGGTGTAATATTGTATATGACATAGTATATTGTGTGACTGAGACCTTTCTTCCTTTTGAAAACTTGACAGATACTATGTATATACTATGTATGTACACACACACACACACACACATTTAGATCTTCCGTTTATAAAATTGCTTGAAATCCCAGCACTTTGGGAGGCTGAGGTGGGTGGATCACAAGGTCGAGAGATCGAGACCATCCTGGTCAACATGGTGAAACCCCGTCTCTACTAAAAACACACACACACACACAAAATTAGCTGGGCATGGTGGCACGTGCCTGTAATCCCAGCTACTCAGGAGGCTGAGGCAGGAGAATTGCCTGAACCCAGGAGGCGGAGGTTGTGGTGAGCCGAGATCGCGCCATTGCACTCCAGCCTGGGTAACAAGAGCGAAACTCGGTCTCAAAAAAAAAAAAAAAAAAATCAGCAATGGAAGAAGGAAGACAAAGGGACAGCTCTGATTCTCTTAGGGCATTTGAGTCTGTGGTCAAGAAGACCAAGAAACAAAGCTGAACAGGAACAGGTCACAGGCCATGAGAGTGCCAAAGGGAGGAGGTGTAAAGAAAAACAGTCTTTTCAGTTGCCAAAAAGAGAGGCCAAGTGAAGACTGAGAATAGAGAGCTTTATTAGGAGTTCTTATCTGCAAAATCCAAAAGCAGAAAGAACAATTTTCAAGGTATTCAGTCTTCATTAATAACATTCTTCCATTAAGTAAATGAAATATTTATTGAGCATTTATTACATGTCAGATTCTGGGTTAACTGATGAGAACTGGGAGTTGAATAATCCTGAGTCTTTAAAGAGCTCACAGTTTGCAGGGGATAGATATATAAAAATAATTTTGATATATTATATCCTGAATTTATCGTATTTTTGCGGAATCAAGGAGGAATGACACCTGACTTACTTGAGAAGAACTGCTTGAAATTCTTTCTGAAAGGGGGAATGATTGAGATCTAAAAATAATGAGAAAGAGTTATTCCAGGTAAGCAATAACACGAGCAAAGACAGGCACTATGGCAAGCAGAGGTATGTAGCGTGGAGAACTATAAACAGGATTGCTAGAGATTTAAGTTATGAGCCAGGGAGTGTGAAAACAGTAAGATGGGTAAGTAACTTAGAACTAAATCATTAAAAGATGTCACCTTAAATAATTTAGATTTTATCCTGAAGGTAATAATAAACAATTGAAGGTTTTCTTAAGCAAGCAAGTGACATAACAACAACTGCATTACACACCTGTGTGCGTGCGCGTGCACACACACACGCATGCGTGCACATGCGCGCACACACACACACACACACAAATGCATAACCAGAATGGTTCTGGATTGAATAGACATGGGCAAACATTAAAGTAACTGAGCAATCAAAAATGACTGTTAGAATTCTATAACTAACTTAAAAGGATTTCAGAGGAGAAACCTACTTCAGGGGAAGAATAAAATGATCAGTTTTAGAAGTGATCCATTTAAAGTACCTACCATCACTAAGGGAAAATTCTCATAAATGGCTGCAATTAAATGAGCATCAACCTTTGGGTAGAGATCACAGCTAGGAAATAGAAAAGTTCATATCATTAACAGACGTATACAGCATAGCTGAAACAATGAGGGTAGATGAAATCATCTGTGTATATGTCCTTCATTGCAGAAGAACAGCGGTAGACTGAGGACAATGCCTTCAGGGACATGTAGGATTTAATGAACGGGCAGAAAAAGAGGAGTCTAAAAACAAACAGCCAAAGGTATGTTAGCAATACTAGGTGATGGAAATGTGCTGAAAACCCAGAGTGGAAAGATCCAAGAAGGGTCTTCTAATTCAGACCTATTCCAATGTCAATGCTTTCAAAATTGTTAATGCTTTTTAAAAATGACAATATTAATAATAAATAAATACCTTCTACTCATGAATTCCTTTTGATTTTTCTAATTTTCTATTTCTTTCTTTTCTTGTTCCCATCCTCCTCAGACCCCAAAGTGTGCTAACTATAAAAGAGTATGCGATGTGACTGCCAATTTGTAACAACAGAACAAGCAAGCAACAACCAGGAAGGTGGTAAGAAGAAGGTATAAGTGAGAGCTTAACTCTTCTCAGTTGCGATAGTTCCAAATTATGATGTAGAAAGTAAATCACAGTTGGACTTTGTTCGGCTCATTCAGGTTCGATTATGCAGTTAGTGGCTTAGCCTTACTCTTCACTTTTTCCTTTTGATGCTCCCTCTTAAATCATTTTGGAGTTTACTGGCACTTCTTTTAGCAGTGAGTGGGGAATAGAAAATAAATTCAATTCAAGCAATATACTTATGTAAATGATGCTTATATTTTTATATGAAAATTCAAGGCCAGATATTTTAAATGAGTATCACATTTGTTTTGACTGCCGACCCAAAGCAGACCACCACCACTCCTCCTTCTAGTAGAAGCCAAGAATAACAAGAAACACAAGCAACCAAAAAACCCACACATTAAACAAATCCTAAGGAATGTATTCAGAAGCTAAATAAACAGTGGAGGAGGTCACCAAACACATGCACTGTCAGGAAAAGAGGAATGAAATCTATGGAAAAAGAGAAACCACCTGCCAATTTCAAATAATTCAACTCCAGGAACTGACTGTGGTGAGCATACTTGCTGATCCTAGACAGTCACTACTCAGACTTTCTATGCTTTGAACATTAGCAACAACAATCTCAAATTTCACACGTTGCAGAGTTTAGCATACAGGTGTTATATTCACAATTTCAATTTTGAAAAGTGTCCTTCCCCTTTTAGAAAACAGTAAGCTGCTTGTGGTGTTTTGAATTTGGGAAAAGCAAAAAGAAAACCTTAAGCTTGATTCTTTGTGTCATTCATATAAAACATGTCTATTCCTTTTATTAGTTACAAAATTGACATCATCTGGCAACTCTTCCTATAATATGGAAATAAATAAAAATCTGACTGGAGTTTTGAAAAAGGTTCAACATGACTGTTCCATATGGAAGATTTTTCAGTGATACCTAACAGTTTACAAATTCAAGGTAGGGTCCAAGACTGGAAAAGTCAGTAAATTCATCTACTACATTAAGACTGGAAAGTTAGTAGAAATTTCAGTCATGAGAATAAGAGACAAGAGCATGGAATAGTCCAGGCATTTTCTGGATAGACTTCCAGGATAACTAAAGTGATGGGTCTCTAGCAAAATTCCAGTAACATAAAGTAGCCAAAGGTTAGAAATTGAGGTTTGGAAATCAGTAAGGACCATTTTGTCAGAATGCAACTCAAAAAGAAAGTAAGCTGATCTAGCAACAAGAATAGAAGCTCCAATGGTTTACTCTAGAAATTTAAATCGTGGCCCATATTGCAATAATATGATTTGGGTATAATGAGGGAGTCTAAAGCTAATGCTTTCTGGGTCACACTGTCAGGAAGAGTTCTCAAATATTCAGGCTTAGCAATGAGCCTCAACAGATGGGAGGGAAGGGAGTTATTTCTGGAAAAGTCTGACTACTTTCTTCTTCCAACATCGCCATTAGGTAAGATGTCATTAAAGCACTCAGTCATAAAGAACAAGGGAAGAGAAGAGGGTAAACTGAAGATAGAACATGGCCTGACTACTCAATTGGTAACATTCACTTCCCAAGGTGTTCTAATCATCTTCAAGGCTTTGCTACAGAAAATGGGAATCTAAGATTGGATAGGCTGTTATCTTCGTGCTATCTGAAATTGCTCAACAAACATCGCCACTAAATGGATATTCTGCTAGAATCCTAAACGTGACAGAGAACTCACTCCTTTAAGAGGTGGTTTACTAACTCTTTGGAATGGAACACTGTTGAAACATTTTTCTTTAAACTTAGCCAAAGTCCATCTCTTTGAGGCTGACTTTATTAGTTCTCATTTTATCCCATAGAATCAAATAAAATGGGCTCTAGTCACTCTAATACTTCCTCTGCATCTATTCACTATCTTATGAATGCCTTCCAATTTGTCTCTTAAAATTTATTAACTGGGTGAAGAACTCCAATCTAGTGAGCAGAACCTAGAATGGGAGTAATGTCTCTATTCCCTTTCATAACATAGTTGTAAAAACAAAGTTTCAAAAAAGAGCAAAGACTAGATGCAGTGGCTCATGCCTGTAATCCCAGCACTTTGGGAGGCTGAGGAGGGAGGATTGCTTGAGCCCAGGAGTTCAAGAACAGTCTGGGCAACATGGTGACACCTCATCTCTATTTAAAAATAATTAATTAATTTTAAAAAAGGAATCAGGTTGTCCTCTTAGCAATCTAACATAAACTAAATCAACTATAATGTCCACATTTTTTTTTTTTTTTTGAGATAGAGTCTTGCTCTGTTGCCAGGCGCCAGGCTGGAGTGCAGTGGTGCGATTTTGGCTCACTGCAACCTCCACCTCCCAGGTTCAAGCAATTCTCCTACCTCAGCCTCCTGAGTAGCTGGAACTACCGGCGCACGCCACCAGGCCCAGCTAATTTTTGTTTTTTAGTAAAGATGGGGTTTCACAATGTTGGCCAGGAAGGTCTCGATCTCTTGACCTTGTGATCCGCCCACCTCGGCCTCCCAAAGTGCTGGGATCACAGGCGTGAGCCATCACGCCTGGCCCACATCTTTTAAGACAGTATCCACATCCTGTGAAACAGATGGACAGGGAGTGATTTTAAAAATAATATATGCTAATTATAGAAATTTGGGACACTAGGAAAAGAATTAAGAAAATTTAAATCATGTATTACTCTAGCTGGGTGGGGCATGGAAGACGATGACATAAACAACATGGCACAGGTGGGCTAACGCTCATTATGGGTAGAAGAGTACATAACAAACTGGGTTTTTCTTTAGATTTTTTTGGTTGGTTCTTTTAATTATAAGTGATAGAACCATATGGCCATGAATACCACCATCATGGACTACCACATAGCCATCAATATTTTTGCTTTTCTTGAATTGGTTTTTATGCAAAGGAGCTCTGCTCATTGCAAATGTAAGCCACTGAGTCAAGCAGTGAAAAAACAAAATGAGAAACAGGACTAAAGACAGAGCTCTTTATCACACATATAGAGTGCACCCTTCAGCTAATCAGTACTCTTTGGGCTTGGTTGTTCAATTAATTATGACCTACCCAACTACATTATTATCTCCTCTATATTTATCTTATTTGGGCTATCATGAGAAACCTTTTCAAATACTTTACATATATACAATCTACGACTGTTTTTTTTTTTTTTTCTTTTTTTCTTTTTTCCTATTCAAAACAGATAGTGTAGTTAGTTGGACAAAAGTTTGTCTCTGTGAACTCACGGTTGCTTCTAATGCACATTGCTTTCCTTTTTTAAAGCTAGTAAGTCATCCTTTAGTTATTTGTTCTGGTAAAAATTTTATAGCTTTGAGCACCCATCTACATTTCTGTCTCTTTTTCCTTCTCTCTTCCCTCTGTCCCTCTTTCTGTTTAAATGGAAGTCTTCGTAGATACCCTTTGCACAATTATTTGGGCAACATTTCTACTCTTCACATCTACTAAAAAATTCCAGCCTGCAGTTTCACAAATCTCATTTACATATGTTATCAACTGATAGGGGGATAAAATTTGTTCATGCTAAGTTCGGAAACAAGGAGCTGTTTTTCACAATCCTTTCCTTAATGTAGGTTCTGGTTCCTTATTACTGGTATTTGTTTAGTGTGTTTTCAATCCAAAGATTGTTCTTTCTGATTTAAATATATATACATAGTCAAAATAGAGCTAGCTCCATTGTTTCTCTTTTCGTTAGCCATTGATTAAATCTCAAGCATCAGATCTATCATTTCCTTATTCTTTCTTCTTACTCTGAATATGAGGAAATTTATATTGAAACAATATTTGTAGCATGCATACTGTATTTTTTTTTAACCTGGACTTACCATTCAGATAGCTAGTGGGAGAATCATAACAGAGATTATGGAATGGTACTAATCTCTCCCACCACCAAACTAATCTAGTAACCACCATCCACTGTATTAAATATATTGATTTGTATTTCCATTGTATTTTTTTCACTTAGGAAAAACGTAAATTAAGTAAAATTTCCCATAAAATGAGTACACATAAAATGAGTAAAGTCATATATTTTGATATTCAGTGTTCTATCACTTATAATCAAATACATTTTAAATGGTCTTGATCTGCACTGTTCAACATGTTAGCCATTAGCCACATGTACCTATTTAAATTTAAATTCCTTAAAATTAAAAGAAATTCATTTCCTCAGTGACATTGGCCACTTTCAGGGGCTCAGTATCCACGTGTGGCTAGTGGTCATTGTGTTGAATAGCAAAGCGTATGGAATATTTATATCATCACAGAATGTTCTATCAGAAAGCACTTTTCTAAATATTCAAAATGAGATGCCTGTTTGACTTCCCTCACATACAGTTTTCTTTTCTGAAATTTCTACATGTATTAATCATTGATTTAACAGGTGGATATATACACAACCATCCGGGAGCCAGGCATGGTGGCACACACCTGTAGTCCTAGCTTCTTGAGAGGCTGAGGTCAGAGGACTGCTTGAAACCAGGAGTTTGAGGTTGCAGTGAGTTATGATTGCACCACTGCACTCTAACCTGGGAAACAGAGCAAGACCCTGTCTCTTAAAAAAAAAAAATTAATGAACTAATTGAAAAAAATACAATGCATATACTGCATCTTGGATGAACTATTTGCAAGATATAATTAAATGTATTGATTCATTCATGTATCATTTGCTATAAAAAGACAACTAATCATGTAAACAGATTGTAGCGCTTCAGATCATAGGACTTAATGATGATAGTTAATCTGAATTCCCAAGACATTTACGGCAGAGCCCCTTCTATTAGCACATCAGGCAGCACATTTAGTAGTATTTGCAACCAGTTACTACTACAGAGAAAGCTATGTTAATCAACTTAAAATGCATATATCTGATTTCAACTCAAAAGGAAAATAATCAGCTCAAGGACTATGATGCAAAAAGATATTATGCTGAAAATGAATGCCCAGAACTGAATTTTATTTCTATCCCTTATTGTTTGTTCTTTTAAGACAATTCTGACATGAACAAATAGAAACCACAGCTAACTTCTCAGTAGCTCATGCATTTTTTTTGAGCTAGAAACTTTTTAATAGATGTATGAAGAATTTAAAAGAAATTGGCAAAAATAATATTAATAAAACAGAGTGGGAATGTTAAAATAGTCTAAGAAACAGGTAGAGGGAAAACATGGTAGCATCCAGCCTAGCGCCTTAAAGATAAGTAAAATACTGAATAATTTCAAGGAAAGGGAGAGGATGAGGAAGAAAGAAGAGAAGGAGAGGGAAGAAACGGAAGACGGCAAGTCAAAGGACAATGCCATAGGAGAACTTTAAAGTTCAGAAAGAAAGTAATCTCTTTAGATGTACAAAACAAAAAACCAACTCGTGAGAAACAATACAAACCAGAATAAAGCAAGTTTCCTAAAGTTTGAACTTTATTCATGATATAAATACGTTCAGGTGAAGAGTAGTCTTGATTTTTGGTAATGGTTAAGTAATGACCCATACATTAAAAGAAAAAGTGAAATGGTTCACAAAATCGGACAGAACAAACTCTTTAACAGAACAAACTCTGTGATCAGATGACCAAAATGAAATTGTTTTCAGAGGCTAAATATAAATATACGAGGAAACAGAGAAGCCAATGTTTAAAAATATTCAAAGCAGATAAAAGATGAAATTATTTTCTTTGTGCTTAAGGTAAATTCAGGCTAATAAAATCATCATAAATGTCAGTTTTAAACTCAAAGATATGTATAATTATACTTCAGCATATACAGAGAACTGATGCAACAGCAGGAAGGCTATTAGACTTTTAATAATAATAATAAAAAATGTACTAAAGAACTTCTCATTTTCTAGCCTGTTTTTCCTCTCCACACTTAACATACTTGAGTCAGCAGACACCTTCCCAACAATAATTGCAGCTTATTAAGACAGTTAGTTTCAAGCAAGGAGGGGTGGTAAAGGTTCAGATAGAATAAGACATGAAAATCTCCAAGGTAAAAAGTAATTCCCAAGTTCTCCCCTTTCAACCTCTCCCCACTTTCCTCCCATCAAGATTCTAGAGCTATAACAAAGCAATTTTCTTACCTCCCTGATACAGTTTTTGATTGCCAATGAAGCTATTTCATATGTACAAATCATTTGCTTTCTTTTCATTTGTGAGAGAACGAAGAAAGGAAAACAAGAAAATAATGCTAAACAATGCACGCAGGTAACTGATGCTTTTCATAGGATATGATTATTATCTAGTCAGACTTAAAGAGGAGACTGAGTCCAAGAAAGATTATATAACTTTCTCAAGATTATATAATTACCATATGAAAAGTTAAACCCATGACATGAATCTCTGTCAACATTCTTACCTCCGCACTACAGTATCCCAACTAGCACCTCAGTTCACTAAAGCAACTGATAACATATTTACATTGTACTAGACAACTAGAAAAAGACAAATGTGCATTTACTTTAAAACACAGAAGCTTGGGAATTACAACCCAGTTACACTAACTACTGGGTGATTCGTATTTTATATTGCTTTATAAGCTCCAGAAAACAGCAAGTTTTAAGTGAAGGCTTATGAAGATATACAACAGATAAATATGACTAAACAAACCTAACTTACTTACTGAAGATAAGTAACATTGTGGGTTCCTTTGGGTCATGGCTCTTCCTCATTCCTGTGTGGATGCCCAGGGCCTGACATAATACATGACACATTGCAGGAGCTCAGTAATTATTTGTTGAATGAATAAATAAATACATTTGATTTTCATTGCTAAGCTGTTAAAATTAGGTAAAAACCAAACCAAAATAAAACATAAAACACTAGCTACACAATCATTCTAAAGACATGAATTAGATACACTAGGACGTTATACTAAAACATCTTAGGCATGAATGGGTACTGAAAATAAGCAATGGTTTTAAAAAATAACTAATGTGAGCTGGGCGCGGTGGCTCAGGCCTGTAATCCCAGCACTTTGGGAGGCTGAGTAAGGCAGGAGGATCACTTGAGGTCAGGAGTTTGAGACCAGCCTGGTCAACACGGTGAAACCCTGTTTTTACTAATAATACAAAAAGCAGCCAGGTGTGGTGGTGCAATTTGTAATTCCAGCCACCCAGAAGACTGAGGCAGGAGAATTGCTTGAACTCAGGAGATGGAGGTTGCAGTGAGCTGAGATCATTCCACTGCATTCCACCCTGGGAAGCAGAGTGAGACTCTGTCTCAACAAACAAACAAACAAACAACAACAACAACAAAGATGAATGTGGACAATTGAGTGAAGATTTGATAACCTTATTCAGAACTCTATAATAAAATATTTGGACAAACGTTAGTCAAGTAAAACAAAGGAAAAAAATTATTGGACTATAAGTCTGAAAATAGAGCTTCTGCTTTTGACTCTACAGTGATTTCATTTAACCTTTCCATTTTCTTATTTGTAACATGAAAAGATGCACCGTAGTCAGGGCTTTTTATTTTAATACACACATGATACAGCAGCAGCTCATCACCACATATGGCTCCCCTTAGTTCCTTCGGCTCTTCACATGCTGCTCCTCCAACAAGAAGTGGAGTCTATTTCCCTTCCTTTCTAGCGGCACTACCCTGGTGACTTGCCAGGACCAACAGAAAGTCGCGGAAGTGCTGCTTTGCCAGTTCCAGTTTCGGGCCTAGCTCTTAAGAGGGCTGCCTGCTTTTTCCTTCCCCCAGGTAGCCAAGTGCCAGGCTGAACTGAAACTGGGTAGATGCTGAATAATGAGAGACAACACTGGGAGAGAGAGGACACAGAAAAGCACTGAGAAGTTGGCTATGAGGCTGAGGCCTTCTTGGAAGGTCAAGTCCAGTCCCAACGCCGGATGAAGCCAGCCACCATGTGAGTGACCCCAGCCTATTACTAGGTGGAACAGAGAAGCCACCCAGCCAGCGCTCCCTCAGTCCACAGAATCATAAGAAATAAACTGTTGTTGCTTCGGGCCACTAAGTTTAGCATGGTTTTTAAGGAAGCATTAAATAGATAGTGTATTTCAACCTTTGGAAGCAGCAAGCAATTTGGAAGTGTCAAGCTATGTGGAAAAATAACAGAATTTTCCCCAAAATGCAAAAGTCAAGAACCAGCTGAGTGTGGTGGAACATGCCTGTAGTCCTTGCTACTTGAAAGGCTGAGGTTGCAGGACCACCTGAGCCCAAGTGGTCAAGGTTGCAATGAGCCATCACTGCACCACTGCACTCCAGCCTGGGCCACAGAGTGAGAGTCTATTAAAAAAAAGAAAAAGAAAAAAAAAAGGATCACAGTTAAGCAACTTTAAACAATTACAAATACTGAAATATTATTAAAATACTACTACAATAACTGGTTTTTAAAATAGTTTATATTCCTGTTGAAAATTAGACAAGGATGGTTCTCAGATTTTTTTGTCTGGAAATTCATATCACTGATGTTTATAAGAATAATATTAATCCCATGGGAATACCCAAGATTATGCAAATTCTTACAATCATAAGAAAGTATGTTGAAATACAAAGAATAAGGTTATCTATACCAATTCTAATTTTTATACATAATGTACAGCTATAGCTATTGAATTACTGCACCATTAACAACACATTGCCTGTCTTAGTATCAAATTACTTAGGTCACATATCACAGATAAGCAAGACCTGTATGTTCAGATATTTTAATTTAAGTTGTTTTGCTGTTTAACTGAAACTTGGAAAGATGACCTTGAGTTTTGTTCTGGATTCATTTTCCTTTGATTTATATGACTATGATTGTCATTATTACTTATTTTTAAAATCTTAATTTCTGTTCCTCAATACATTTGGAAGTGGAGAACAGAATTAACTTTCCTTGTAAAATTGTCATCTTTCTAATACAAAAATGAGAAGACAGTTTTAATATGATAATTTGATCTAATGCTATATAAAACAAGGCTATGAGTTAAGCTTTTCAAAAATATATAATTTTAAAATGTGAGCAGCAATTTTTTTCCAATATGATTTTTCTATGTAAATGAAATTCCTTTTATAAGAAAGAACTTATAAGAAAGAGACTGAGAAGAAACATGATATTCATAAAAGCAACTTATGATTTTGTTTTAATCAAGGGGATTAAAAAGCAGAGAACAACCTTTAAAGGAATATTATGGCTAAATTTTAAAGAAATAATATTCATTTTTAATGGTGTTAATTCACATCTGTGCTTTTTCTGGTATATACTTAAAATGTACAGTATGGTTTTGATATATATAGTGAAACAGCTGCTACAGTCAAACAAATAAACCTATCCATTTTCCCCCGTAGTTACCCTTTTCTGATGTGTGTGGTAAGAGTACCAGACATCTAGTCTTAACAATTTCCGGTAAATGGTAGGTATTATAACCAGAGTTCTCACGTTGTACCTTAGATCTCCTGACTTACTCTCATCCTACATGTCTGCAACTTTGTACCCTTTGTCTTACATCTCCCACTCACTGCCCTTGATAGCCACTATTTTATTCTCTCTCTCTCTCTCTCATTCTCTCTCTCAGATCTCATATATAAGTGAAATCATGCTGTATTTTTTTTCTCCCCATTTAGCTTTTTTCCACTACATAGTGTCCTCCAGGATCATCCATGTTGTTCCAAAATGGCAGGATTTCCTACTTTTTAAGGCTGAATAATATTCCACTGCATATATACATACTATAATGTCTTTATCCATTTGTTGCTGGTGGACACTGAAGTTGTTTCCATATCTTGGCTGTTGTGAATAAAGCCACCATGACCATCAGAATGCAGATATAATTTCTGCTTTTTAAAATACTTAATTCCACATACTAATTTCCTTAAAAATCAATCACCATGATACAGAAGATCATACCCTACCAAAATTCATAGAGGTAGTCTATTTAAATAGAAATGTTTTTAAATGTGTATTGAAAATTTGCAATGTGTTAAATCCAAGACACCCACTCTCTAAACTTTAAGTTTCTTAATCTCACAATTCTTGGGGATAATTGAAAACTAAAGTTGAAAAAATTTTGTTGCAAAAAACCCAAGGTAAACCTGGTAAGGGTCAGAGTAGTTTCAAACAAAGTCAGCCTAATTATAGTACCCATGGTTTTCTCACTGTTTTACGGAACCTGGGTTAACGTTTTTAAAACTACACATTTGATTACACTGTGGGGCTCCATAGCATGGCATTCAAACTTCCTTGTGATTTAGCATTATCTTCCCTTTTCCAGTTTTATCATCTGTTTGACCTAACCCCTTCTCCCATTCCTTTCTTAAACATCCCACATTCTAGTGAGTTAAAGATAGATGAAGAGGTAACAATGAAAGTGGTAGGTGCAATGACAAAGACACATTTAGTATATCCTTGGAAAATAACAGAACAATTGGGAATAAGGATGAGTGAGGGGAAGGGCTTTCATGGAAAGCTGATTTGGATCTTGGTGCACTGAAGGATGAATAGGTTAGTGAAATGGGCATTTTAGGCATAAAGCAGAATATGTGCAGGACACAAAATGTTGTGTACGCAAAAACAACAACAACAACAACAACAACAACAACAACAACAACAACAAAACCCATTGCCTGTAGCAATAAAACACAAAATTCAAGGTAGCATGGTGAGGCAGGATAGACAGGCAGGTATCAGTATCATAGAGGGTCTTCTGTACTGCGGGAAGGAGTCTGGATGTATACTGAAAATGGGAAACTGTTAGGAAGCTTTTAAGAGAAAAGGTGGCAGGGTAGACTTGTTTTACATCAATCACTCCGAAGCAATGTGGAAAATTAATTGTATATAAGAAGGTGGCTGGTACCAAAAGTAAAGACAAGGAGATAGTTAACTATAAGACTAATAGTTTGACCAAGAGAAGTACCTTAACTACTTCTATAGCAAGTTGTGGAGGATATAGAGAGGAGGGTAACAGAGCTCCAGCTTATCCATATGCTGCTACTTTCCCCAAAGTCCAAAAGGTGCTTCCATGAGATGCTTTACTTTCTTCTGCTGGAAAACTCTATTTTTACTGGTTTTGTAAGTACAACACACTTTACCAACAGTGCTTGAAAATCATTAGTAAACAATATCTACACTTCCAGAGGTAATAAGGTTGTCTTTATGCATTACACAATATACACAATGGCAAACGGTTCTAGATATGGTTAGGAAAAAGACTTAGTATTTACGACTGGTAAATACAAACCACAGAGTGTAGAAGGATGATGAAGAGTTGGCTTCATTAGTTAAATGGATGTTTTTGCTATAAATTGAGCCAAAGAATCCAGGAAGAGAAAAACAGATTTGAGGTAGGAAAATTTTTAAATGAATGCAGTTTGGGTTCAGATAGCTTAAAATTCTTAAGGAATATCTTAGTCAAATGTTTACTGGACATTGAATATGTATATATTTGAAACTCAGGGGAAAGGTCAGGGTCAGGTAAGATTTATAATGAAATTACCTAGGGATATACTATGGAATGAGAAGAATAGTGGGCAAAAAAGTAGGATTAGGGAAACATCAAGATTTAAGGGAAATACAGAAATAGATTCCTAAAAAGACCAAAAGAGAGGCAGAAAGAGAATCAGGAACAAATGCTGCCTAAGAAAGCAAGGACAAGAGACTTACTAGTTGTCAATGCACCTCTTGGTCCAGGAAGTAAGACCAACTGAGAGAATCTTTCTTACTCAGATTTTAATCCCTGGCACAGGTCTTGCCACCAAGAAGGTCTGAAAGAATATACAGATAAACTATTTTATATCATTTTGCTTTTGAAGAGAAGGTGGTAATGTCACAGAATAGAAAAGAGTTGTGGAAGCACCTACAATGTACTAGATTGTGTGCCAGAAGACTTCAGATACTACCTCAGAGAAGAGATAGTAACCACATTGTACTGATAGTGGACAAAAATATCAGAGGACTTAAATGCAACCTAACCCCTCAGTCAACAACTAAACCTAATTCCTGTTTCTAACGTGAAGGTCCCTGGTTCTCCCATGTCTGTTCAGTGACTGACTAGCTTTTGACACATAGGAAATCTCTTAATTTATGTGCAAGTTTCATGAAATTGGAACAGATGTTCTCCAATATCATTTCCCATTTAAAACTGTTGTTTCCTTTATATTGGTCATAGAAGACATCCTTGATGTGTGTTTTCTACCTTAACAAACTTCAAATTCCCCAAATAAATATGAACTCAGTTTTTTCTTCTGGAATTATATATCAGAAAGTTTTGAGGCAAACAGAAGGTCAATATTTATTTTTAACAGACAAGTATTTTAAAAGTGATTTGTTATTAAACAGTTTAATTAGCTCAAACATTAAGAGAAGGCAGTTAACATAAGTCTCTTAGGTTTTCAAAGAAGACAAAGGCTCTTACATAATACATTACAAAAAGATCATCTGAAAACTAAAATGATAGCATTCTATGATGAAAAAGCAGAAAACCAAATTAGAATGCCAAAGGAATTGAGTAAGGATTATCTTAAAATCTCCCCATATTCAGTATATTCAGATCAGCAAGATGACACACATTGTAGAGTACTTAAAAAAATCCCGATGCTGCACACCCTTGCTATCAATTATACCTTTCAAAAAGTTGAGAGAGGTGAAATGCCTTTACTGTGAAAGACCAGAAAGTAGACTTTATCTAAGATTTAATCGATCATCTTAAGGAGACACCACTGCAAACTTGAAAGTCAGCTTAGCTTTTATACAGAAGTCTGGAATACATCACAGTAATCAATCTATTTCAAACCCCTAAAAAGGTACTCTGAGCTATACTCATGCCTTTTTTGAAGCAGACCTATATAACATTTGTCTATAACAGAAACAGCATTTACAAATATATTGTGTGTCCTGGAGTCAGAAAATGCAATATACTCAGAGTCCACAAGTCCTTCTATTTAACTTTATCTGATTATCTTACCAACAGGATTTTGTTAAAGTTGCACATGGCTAATCCAGTGGCTCACTGTCAATCTGAAGAGATTTATAGGATGGTATCTGAAGGAATAAGTTCAACTGAGATATTTTTAATATCAAATTTAAGGAAAAGTAGAAAAGTAAGACCATATCACAAAGGCTGACTGCCAGGAAGAAACAAAAATGACCTGACCTATATGTAAATATGAGAATATGGTATTACAAACTTACCTATGATTTTTTAATATACACAGAGGATACCAAACATTAACACCAATAAATGTCTGCTGTATGGGGTTAGAAAAGAAAATAAGAAAGTTTAAAGAATTCCAATTTCTGTTTATAGAAGAGAAATATGGAGAACAGAATATTAACAATTACCTTTAAATGTATTATTCAGCATTAAAAAAATCAGTTGTCACCTAACAGCTGTCACCACTCAAATGCAACCCTTCTACCATTTTGCTCCCGGCTAGCTCTTTCTATCTTAGCTTAATTGTCACTTTCTCAATCTGGTGCTCTCTGCATTCCTTTCTCATAACATCTTATTATTTTTCTGTATAGCACTTATTACAACTTGTAATTACTTGCTATTTAATTTTATATATTAAACAGCTACCAATAAGCCAAATGTTGTGCTAGGTAAATGATGTGCTTTCTCCATCACTAAGTTGTAAGCTCAAAGAGGGCAAGACCTATATTTATTCTAATAAGTCCAATATACTAAGGCTGAGTACAATGAATGAATAAGTGAAGGAAGGATGAGACGGAGGGACTTATCTTCTTTCTGATAAGCACAAGAACAAGGTATAATCATTTAATGAGTGTGTGTGCCCCAGGAACTATCGGGCATTTAAACTTGTTTAATACCTCCATCCACATGTAGTAGATAGTATGATACTCATTTTGTCAAACAATAAGTTGTGGATTAGAAAAGATAAGTTACTAGCCTAAGGTCAACAGCTTACAACTGGTTAAAGTAAAATTCACACCAAAATCTGTGCACTTTAACACCAATATCTTATCCTACCAAGTTTCTAGATCTAGAATTTCGTGAAAATATATATGTGTCAAGAGGTCATTTCAAGAGTCTGTTATTTCCCTCACAGCACATTATCACTTGAAAGAACAAGCATTAAAGTAATTCCCAGGTTCTGCTGGGAAAATAGGTAATTTTTGATTATTAATATTTTCTAATTTTATTTACTCTCAATATGTAGAACATAAAGAAGTTGATGGCTATAAAACAAACCCTGAAACATTTTATCAGATATTATTTCAAAGCATTTTAAGAAATAACATTGTTTTAAGAGTAAACTTTTCTCATTTAAAAAAATCTTTGTATCAAAATTATGTGTATCTTTAAAAAATTAAAGCAACTTGTGTTTTAAATGAACTGAGACATTAAGTTCAAAAAGACATAAATATACATTTTAATTATTTAAATATGACTCCTGAATATTTTGTTCATTTAAAAATACGCATTCCTCTATGTACTTCCAGGGGTTTCATTGTATGTAATAGGAACAGTGGGTTTTTTTTTTTATCATAAAGAAATCTTATAGCCTTTTATTCCATGTAAAGCTGTTCCCAAACACATTATTTAACTGATGTGCATTACAGAAAATATTTTGCTTTGGAAACACTTCAAACAAGGCAAATTCCACAGGAGACAAGGCTACTGACTAACACAACACAGTGGTGTGACCTCTTGACCGAAACTTTTCTGAATGTGCATCACAAAAGACCCCTGACACCTGTCATTTTCAGAGATTAATAAAAAATTTCTAAAAAATACCACAATGCTGCTTGAGTACAAATAGAAGAAATTATATACTCATATATCAACAAATTTTACACCTTTCCCTCAAGCTATGTATTTAAATTTTGATCTACTCTTGTTTTAAAATCCAGAAAACTTGTCATACTAATGTGGCAAGCCTAAGTTCATCACTTTCCTAGCCTGTCTCCAACACAAATGCAATTTTCATGTGTCTAAGAACAAATCCTCCACATCAGGCATCTTCTAGCTTCCCTGAGTAAGCCAAACCCATTTTAGTGTTTTGAATAAAAGCACTGAAGAAGGACATATGTTTTTGGTTAAGTATATCAGAAAAACTGCAATAGTCATATCAACCTAATGGCATTGAGTTTCAAAGCTAGTGTTTGCTTACAAAACCTACTGAGATTTGCAAATGGATAATTTGACAGAAAATCTGAACATTTGCAATTCGCTAAAAATCTAGCATTTCTGGAATCAGGCAGAATGCTTTTTCACATATTCACTTTTATATTAATTTGCAATTTCGTACATAAATGCATACCTGGATATCACATGTATATGCATGATTATAAAGTGAACTGTATTTTTAATAATAGGAAGGTCTTCTTAATAGAATAATAATGGAATTTGTATGGATTCATTTGTAAAGTAAATTTTTATAACATAAATCATTTCTGTTAATCTGGATTTACTTATTTCAGACTTAATGGAATACAGATAGGTATGCATATAGCAACTTGAAAGTTATATAACCCTTTTGAATACAGGTAAACGTATATGGATTGAGGTTATAACCAATTAAACCTAGGTAGCAGAAGTGAATTACTTATATCATTGACAAAGTGGGGACTAAAACTATGCATTCTAAGCTGGAAGACTGGTGAGTATTCAAAATTCTATTAAAAGAGAGGTAAGTGATGACAAATGAAGGATGAACAAACAGTGGCTCAGGTTCACAGAATGACCCATCCATCTGTCAGATACGTACAGTTTCTAGTACTTATAGGATCAAAACCCATTCACTTTGCAGAAAAAAAAATATTCTTATTGAGAACTTTGTTTTGGGTGCCGTGAGTGTGGGATATGTACAACTGTGCTTTACATTGATTATTTACATTTAAATATAATTGTGAAGTAAAAGTTGATATATATGGAAATAAAGCATTGTTTAGATGTTCAGTTTAAAAATAAATGAATGTGATGTATTATACACTTTAGTTTCTTATAAAAGAATACTCACACAAATATAAGCCATACTTAACCTTGATATTTTTAGATACTCCATCTACTTAAAGAAACTTGTTACATATATTTAAGTTCCTAAACTATTATTTTTAAAATAATGTGAACACCATAATAATGATAGCAAACATGCACATATATTTCTAAATTTGTCACTGTTCTATGTTGTTCTATATTATGAGTCATTTAGTTCTCAACAATGCTGTAGGGGACAATACTATTATTATTTAGATTTTGGAGATTAGGAAACTGGGGCATCAAAGTTTAAAAGAAAGCATAATACTATTATTAAAATACTTGCAGATAATGCCAAAGTATGCAATTTTTAAAATTTTCCCTGTAGTTTTCTAATACTTTAGTAAATATTCACCAAATATTCCTTTCCGTTTTTTTTTTCACAACTTACAAAATTTTATTCTGCTCTGTTTCTGAAAGAAGTTTAACAATCTAATCAGTGTACCATAAAATAAAACTTTTAACTTTCTAAACTCGCCTCAAAAAATAAAATTGCAATTGTAAGGGAATGGCAGGAAGGTTCGTGGTACTAATTAAATACCAAGTTTATCCTCACAAACTACGAATATGTCATTGTGTGTAAAGCTGCTTGTCAGATGGCCATTTCTTATCTAGAAAGTGGAATGGCTAAATAATTGTATATTTCTCTATAGCTGTACTACCAAATATTAACATGAAAAGGCTAGCGGCACCACTATGGGTATAGCAGGAAAGGACAAATCGGGAATAGAAAAAGGCATTAACTCAACTTTAAATTTCATTTTTCCCTGTTTAAATTAGATTTCTTACATTATTTAAATGTAACTTTATTACATTTACTATATTATGGTGACACCTGAAGTACAGCTATTGTATGATTCTGCCTGCGCCCTAGGTACAATATAAACTAAAGCTTATAACTCAGCTTTGAAAATTAGCTCATGAATCAAAGGAGATATAAAGTCTCAGCTTCAAAACCCATCTTTATTTACTAGATTTGCAAGAAATCGATTTGGATTTTATTAATATCAGTAGTTATTTTAAAAAATCAAATTTTGATTTTCTTTACACTCTTAACCATTCCATTTGCTAGAGACTGCTTTTCTCAGCTATTTATACCATGGCACAACATTTACAACTAAAATACAAATCATAAAATTACCAATAATGGGTTTTAAAGGCATTTCCCCCTCCAAGTTCAAAACATACTATATGGACACTGCAATGAACTTGGCCATTTAAAATATATTTAATACTCAGTCTATAAGTAACAGTGAAGAGATTAAATACATTTTTAAGAAACACTTTATGAAGGTTAACCTACCTTAAACTTCTTTTTTCATCTGCTAGAAATCACTCTGAAAGGTTTCATTCCAGTTCTCAGATGCATTCATTCATTTACATTTAGCAAAATTTTTTCTGCATCTACCATATTCAAAACTCCAAAATAGAACTTGAAAAAATGGTCCTTCCCAGAGTAAATGAATGTGAAACAAATAATTGCATGTTCTGAATGTTATAAAAGGAATCTGCCCAAGATGGGTATGTGTTCCTGTACAGGTGCGGGGAAGGTAGACAGAGACTTCCTGAAATGACTTTAAATCTCAGATTCAAAAGTTGAATAGAAATTTCACTTACGAAGTGTGAAGGTTAGGGAGCTGGGAGATAGGAAGAAAATGTTAGTGTGATGTACTTCTCATCCAGGAAGAAAACTGCTCATTAGGAGCTCTAAGGGAGACAAAAGAGAATTTGGTTAACTGGAATTTCAAAAAAGGCTTAACTGGGCTAGAACAGCAAGAGAATGGGACAAGACAAGGGAGAAATGAGGCAGGAGAGGTAGCTTAGGAGTGGCCCAGTCATGGAAAACTCTACAAGCCTTGCTAGGCACAGTGGCCTTTATAAGAATCAAAGGGAAGCACCCAGAAGAATAGGGATATGGCATGCCCAACTTTGGGTTTCATAAAGATCATCTGGCTATACAGGGGAAACTAGATGGGAGAGGCTATTGATGTTATTAGATAAGAGAAGGATGTAAAACAGGTAATGGCAATTGGGACAGCAGGAAGCAGAGAAAATCAAAAGATATTTAGGAGGAAGACGTGAAAATGGTTGGCAATAGATTGAATACGGGGAATGAAGGAGTGAAAGGAGACAAGAATCCTAGCTTGCTTTCTGCATTTGTGGAGTAGATTAAAGTGTCACTTAGAAAGATAGGAGGTCAGGTACAGTGGCTCATCCTTGTAGTCCTAGCACTTTGGGAGGCTGAGGTTGAGTGGACTGCTTGAGGCCAGGAGTTCGAGATCAGCCTGGCCAACATGGTGAAACCCTGTCTCTACTAAGAAAACAAAATTAGCCAGGTGTGTTGGCATGACGCTGTAATCCCAGCTACTTGGGAGGCTGTGACAGGAGAATCAATTGAACCCAGGAGGTGGAGGCTGCACTGAGGCAAAACTGCCCCACTGCATGCACTCCAGCCTGAGCTACAGAATGAGACTATGTCGAAGAAAGAAAGAAAGGAAAGAAGGAAGGAAGGAAAAAGAAAGAGAAAGAAAGAAAGAGGCAGCAATGGAAGAGAAATAATTTAGGTGAAAGAATGAGTTTAATAGGCTGGAAGATATATGTCAATAGAGATAAACTGAAAACACTGAAGAGGATATGAAATTATTAAATTAGAACACTGTTGTTAATGAATTTTTATTTTGCACTGATGGGTTTGCTGGCATATCTTTGAATGGGAGGTGGGTTTTAAAACTCTCTTAGAACTATAATAATATTGGTTTATTTAAAGAGTAGATAAAGAATGATTATATAGTAATTAGCTTTTTTAAAAAGTATGACCTGAATTTTATTGTTTACATTACCTCTTGTGTTATTTTAACATGACTCATTTTCATATATTTTATATTAATAGAATATTAGCTCCAAGAGTGGAGGTATTTTTGCTGTTTTATTTTCTATCTATAAGTAAGTTTCTGAAGAGTGTCAGAAACTTACTAGATCCTCAATAAATGTCTGATGAATGAATGAATGATAATATATATAGTATATTTAATTATGGTAGTAAAATTATAAGAAGTAACTCAAAGGCAAATATGAATGTTACTTAAGAACTTGATGATATAATGACATTAAACCTGCTTTGCAGGGACTTTAGAATTGCAATTAAATTACCAATGCCTATAAAACTTCTTTGATATTATCTGAAGAAAAGGGAATAAAAATGCTTGACACAAATCTACACATTTTTAAATGATGTTAAAAGTGCCCTAAAAATATCAGACCTATGATTTCTCTCTAATATTAAAGAGCAAATAATCTAGTCAATCATATCACAGACTAGTTAATTCAGTATATATTATGTGTCAGAATGAATGTGAATTTCTAATTACAGTACCAGATTGGCTACTGCATTTTCACACACATAGTTCTCTACAACTGAGTGGAACCACTGCTCAGAAAAGTAGAATGACAAGCCTTCTTTAACATCTTGACAGAGTATCATGCACTTAATTAAATCAGGTGTGTTATCTGAAGGTAATTTCTTAAACTATTTGAGAATTATTATATGCATCAATATATATGTAGACGAATAGGATTATAACATTAACTATTAAATTTTTATATAATCTTGTATAAAATAAAGCTTAAATTAGAAACTGTGTATATTGTTTTCACAAGACTAAGATGGGCTAGTTTTGATACTTTATCCTAATCTACATAATCTGTAATTTTTCTGTCATTTTAGAAGACCATGTACACAGTTGAAAACGAGTTGGTAACCCATAAAGTAGGATATGAAACACAGTTTCAGCTTTGTAGCTACTCAGCCTTTTAGTCTACAATCTTTGATTTTAAATAAAATCCAAATTGGACTCACTTAGAAACACAACACACTAAAAACAGACATAAAAGGAAATGAATTGTAAAGTTGGAGTTGATCCTAAGTTACATACTGTTGAAGGCCAATTTATGTCTTGTTTAGCAAAGGGTCACCATAACACTTTTAAGGTTTGATGCCTACAGCAAATCTCTTGTTATTTACAGAGAATAAAAAGGCACAAACTCATTTTCTTAATAAGCTTCTTCAGTTCCTCAAATAGTTCCAAGAAATGCCAAAGGCTTGCCTTAGTTAGCAAGTACACAGATAATCCAAAGTACAGCAGTGTCAGCTAAATAGTATTTGATCCCCAAAGATGCGGTTGGTGGGATTTTAGCAGCTATAGAAATGTATGAAGTATATAAGTTTAGCTCAATAGAAAAAGAAAAAAGCCACTGGCTCTAAAAAATGAAAATTTTGTTTTCCATGTGCCAATTGGGCTTCCAGAGGAATACACAATTTTCTTCTTTTAAATTATGTGTAATTTTCTCCAAAATTAAGAATGCATGGTAACTGCAGAAATTAAAAAAAATGCAGATAAAAAAGTTACAAAGAGTTTTCCCATTTTTTGTTCTTTAAACTTTTTAAACGTTAACTGTAATCATGCAGTACATATTAACTATGTAGAGCAAATTAATTAAATATCTGTTTTCCCGATTTTTAAAGTAACAATTATAGAGAATTTGAAATATACAGTCATCAATCTTGAAACTAAAGCTTATATATTTATTAGTTACTAAGTTTTGAGTACTTGTTCTCACTCTAGGAATTATACATGCAGTTAGTATAATTTGGTGCATGCAGTTAGTATAATTTGGTGCAAGGTAGAGAAGTCAACACTTGCACAATGGCATTAAAACGGTAATTCTTTTGGAAAACAATTCAGATACCTGTTAATAAAGCTGTACTAATGAGAAAGAAAGGACAGGTCCAATCTTGAGGATGAAATATTATTAATATGGCTTAGCAGAAAACTAAGAGTGAGCCTTTACAACCAAGTGCTATAAAAATCACCACCACACTTGTGGTTGTGGAAATCACTTGTGGTGATTTCAAGAACTTGAGAAGTTCAACTTGACATAGTACTTCTCAATATCATTCCATGTTTTGCCAGTCCTTAAAATCCACACGCAGATTAAGTGTTCTATGTTTTTCAGCCTTGTTTGTCTCTTGGTGAGATTTCAAAAAGGACTGTGAGAATTGAGAGTCAAGAGTCAGGCAAAGATAGCGTCTCGTGTTTATTTAACATAATTCGGCATCTATTATATATAGGGTGATCACTAATCACTTGCATTTATAGTGATACTAGGTTCTTTTGAGGATAAAAAGGCAAATGATATATCTTTTAGCATTGGCCTCAAACATCTTACATTCTAGCTTAGGATTTAAAACATGAGTAAAGAATGTATGATGGCAATGTAAATTAGTTCAGCCATTGTGGAAAGCAGATTGGCAATTTCTCAAAGAATTTAAAACAGAATTATCATTTGACACAGCAATACCATTATTGGGTATTGCTGGGTTAAATGATAGAAATAGGAATAGAAATCATATTCAAAGGAATAGAAATCATTCTGCCATAAAGACACATGCATGCATATGTTCATCGCAGCACCAATCACAATAGCAAAGACATGGAATCAACCTAAGTTCCCATCAACAGTAGACTGGATAAAGGTGGTACATATACACCATGGAATACTGTGCAGCCTTAAAAAAGAATGAGATCATGTCCTTTGCAGCAACATGGGTGGAACTGGAGGCCATTACTGTATGTAAGCTAAAACATGAACAGGAAACCAAATACTGCACCTTCTCACTTCTAAGTGGGAGCTAAACACTGAGTACAAAGTTGGGAACAACAGACACCAGAGCCTATTTGAAGTGGAGGGTGGGAGAAGGCTGAGAACTACAAAACTACCTATTGGGTACTATGTTTATTATCTAGATGATAAAATAATCTATACCCTAAAACCCCATGACACACAATTTACCTATGTAACGAACCTGTACATGCACCACTGAACTTAAAAGTTAAAAAAAAAAAAAGATTCATGAAGTAAGTGATTGCCAGGACAAGAGATGCATATTTATATCAAAGTCCAGATATGTCAGGATTAATGGAATAAATAGCATATGCCTTTTTGCATTCTTTAAGATTAAAGAATGCATAATACAAGACAAAATTAATTTTATTATTTACTATTTTATTAGTATAGATCTAAAAGAATTATCTTTAAATATTGTAGAGACAATACATATTTTATATACTGTGGGTTTGCACATAAAATACCTGATTTTTTTGAAATCATTTTGAAAAGTTTCAGTGCACAAGAGAGCATATGTACTTTAATCATCACACAATAGGCATTTCATCATCTGACCTACCATAAGGATGTGGGTATGAAACGTGGGTTGAAGCCGAAGGACTGCCATAAAGGCAGTTCTTTGCTCTTCTGATATTCTTGCTTGAAATAATCCTTTACACTTAGAATTGGAGTTTCCTCTTACTCTGTTGTAACTCAATCACATAGATTGTCACTTGCTGCATTCAAAGAAGTGTCAGTTCTATTTTTGTTCCACATGACATTAAAAAATACAATAAAATGATGTCACCATTTTTTGGCCTCCCTCTCCTTTTATAAACAGCTATACTGAGGTACAACTTACATACCATAAAATTCACCTGTTTTGGCTGGACACGGGTGCTGACACCTGTAATCACAACCTGGGAGGCCCAGACAGGTGGATCACTTGAGCCCAGGAGTTTGAGGCCAACCTGGGCAAAATGGCAAAAACCTATCTCTACCAAAAATACAAAAACAAACAAATAAATTAGCCAGGCATGGTGGAGCATGCCTGTAGTCCCAGCTACTCAGGAGGCTGAGGTGGGAGAATCACCTGAGACTAGGAAGTTGAGATTGCAGTGAGCTATGATTGTACCTCTAAACTCCAGCCTGGGCAACAGGAGTGAGACCCTCCTTGTCTTGAAAAAAGAATTCATCCATTTTCAATGTATAATATAGTATTTTAGGTAATTTTACAGAGTTGTGCAATCATTACTGAGGTCCAATTTTAGAATATTTTCCATCACTAAAAAAAATACTCTTGCTCATTTGCAGTCACTGCTCTTTCTTACCTCTGTCCCCAGGTAACCACTAATTTTTCTGTTTACATCAATATGCCTTTTTTGAACATTTCATACAAATAGAATTATAAAATATCTGGCTGGTCTCACTTAGCAAAATGTTTTTAAAGTTCATGTATGTTGTGGCATATGTCAGTGCTTCATTCCTTTCTATTGCTGAATAATGTTTTGTTTTGTAATACCTGTCCACCAATTAATGGACGTTTGTGGCATTTCCACTTTTTTGCTATTACAAATAATGCTGCTATTTATACCTTTGTAAATATATGTTTTCATTCCTCTTAGATAGATACATAGGAGTAGAATTACTAGGTCATATAGTAGAAGTTTAATTTTTAAGATACCGCCAAACTATTTTCTAAAGTGGTTGCACCATTTTACATTCCACTAAAACCAATGAGAGTTCTTGTTTTTCCATGCTGTTGTCAACACTTGTTATTCTCTGTCTTTCTTATTGTAGCTATTCTTGTAAATGTTAGTATGTCAGTGTGGTATTAATTTTCATGTCCCTAATGACTAATGAAGTTGAACATATTTTCATTTACATGCCTATTGCCCATTCATATATCTTCTTTGGTAAAATGTCTATTCAAATACTTTGCTCATTTTAAATTGAGTTGTCTTAATAGTGAGTTGTAAGTGCTCTTTATATATTCTGTATTGTCACAAATTTTAGAGAAATTGCTTATTTGAATAGAATATATTCCAAGGAGCTGCATATAAAATGAATTAACTGATGGCTGCCATTAATTTAAAACTGATTATGTAAAATTACTGACAATTTGTGAACTAAGAAAGGAGTGAACATTCCAATTTTCTTTCTTTTCCTTCCTTCCTTTCTCCCTCCCTCCCTCCCTCCTTTCTCTCTCTCTCTCTCCCTCTCTCTCTCTCTCTCTCTCTCTCTCTCTCTCTCTCTCTCCTGTTCTTTTCTTTTCTTTTCTTTCATTATTTTGAGATAGAGTCTCCCTCTGTCACCCAGGCTAGAGTGCAGTAGCATGATCTTGGATCACTGCAACCTGCACCTCCTGGGTTGAAGAGATTCTCCTGCCTCAGCCTCCCCGAGAAGCTGGGACTACAGGTGCGCACCACCATGCCCAGCTAATTTTTTTTTTTATTTTTTATTTTTTTTTTTGTATTTTTAGTAGAGACAAGGTTTCACCACGTTGGCCAGGCTGGTCTTGAACTCTTGACCTGAGGTGATCTGTCCGCCTTGGTCTCCCAAAGTGCTGGGATTACAGGCATCAGCCACCATGCCTGGTCAAACATTCCAAATTTTTATTTGATCATCTTTATAACTATTAGAGTGACTAGTTTTATTAATCATATACACATGAATAACAACAGGACATTTATTAGAGTTAATAAAATGATGCATTATATTTTTGGACAGTAATCTGCCTAAGCCTTTGCATCTTTCTGGGCCATTATTTCAATAGCAAAGGTTAAATTTTCTAAGAATTTCTAAGATTATTGTGGATCAAAATAGAAATTTCTTCATCCATTCCATCTTTCTTTCCTTCTCCTTCCCTTCTTTCTTTGCTTCTCAAATTAGTTCTATTTCACAGTGAGGTGTTAAAGTTTCCACTACTACTTTATTCCTTCTCACTATGTCAACTGATGCCTTGATAAATTTTTGAAAAATTATCATTATGATTGCTATTGATATTTGTTAGCACAGGTAGTACTAAGGTACGGAGGATCAAGCTTAGTCTCTGTAGAATAGCCATGGACGATACATGGCAAAGTTACTAAATGTTCTAAGCAGAGTTTTCTGAACTAAATACTCCCAAATTTCAGCCAATGGATCACTTAAGTCACATTAAGTAAAATCAAATTTAAATATAATAATTTAGATTGTTCCATGGATATTTTGAATTAGGTTTATGAAAGGGTCATTTTCTGATCTCAGAACACAATTCATCATATAAAATATCTAACACTATATGCCAGTAACTTTAAAGCTTTCAAATCATTTAGTGGTAGTGTAATGACTTCAGGAACAAGTCATTTCCATAATATGAGATGGAAAATAGAAATAAGTGACATGACTGGCTACATATAAATGAAATCTAAAGTCTTCATTCATAGATTATAGTTCCCCCCAAAGTGGGATATATTTTAATTACAGCAGTGGAATTTTATTGACTGTATTCATCATAAATAATTCTGTGTCTTAATTATTTAAGTAACTGCGAACATTGCCTATGAAATAATATGATGGAAATATTCTGTCTTAAAAGTATTTAGGATTTATTGTCAGAAAGCTTGAGTCTGTCTTACTAGCTATGTGACTTTGAACAGATTGTTATCTTTGAGTCTCAATACTGTGATCTACAAAACAGGGATCATAATAAGAGATGCCTACTTCACATTACTGTCCAAGCCATTATATTAATGTATTAAAGATTATTCCATAACTGTTTAAAGTCATATGAATGTTTTTATCATTAGAATTACTTGAAGATAGGTTTCTACAAATACTGGTGATTTTGGAGCTGAGAGGATCTGTTTATTATTTAAGGAACCATCTCTACTGGGCATTTCCTGTCAAAGATAAAACTATGAACCTAGTATTACAAAATAAGATTTTAAGATAATATAGGCCAGGTGTGGTAATTTATGTTTGTAACACCAGTATTTGTGGAGGTCAAGGCTTGCAGATCTCTTGAGCTCAGGAGTTCAAGACCAGTCTGGGCAACATGCCAAAACACCATCTCCACCAAAAACAAACAAACAAACAACAAAAATTAGGGGCTATCCCTGGTGGTGCACACCTGTAGTCCCAGCTACTCAGGAGTTTGATCTGGGATGATGGCTTTAGCCCTGAGGTGGAGGTAGCGATGAGCCAAGATCACGACACTACACTCCAGCCTGAGTAAAATGAAAAAGATAATGTATGCTTAATACAATGATGTTTATTGTTGCTATAATACCACATTTATATTTGAATGCCATGATTACATCATTAGAGCATTTTTCTTAAAAAAAAAAAACTGAAGTAATGATTAATCAACTAGAGGCTTCTGAATTTGAAGATTATTCTTATCCACCCCCAATTACAAAAATGTATAAAGTTTTAGCTCTACAGATACAAAATAGGCTCAGGAAGGTTATATTAACATGCCAGAGTTCATACAGTAAGTCTGAAATACTACTACAAAAGCATATCCAATATAATGGAATCATAAAATTTTAGAATTCTGAAGTTGAGAAGGATTTTCAAATCCAGCCCACTCATTTCGAAAACAGAGGTCCAGAGAAACAGATTTCCTTATCCAAGGTCATGTTAGAATAGGAAAACTTTAATATATGACAAAAGAATCTATCTCCAATTTATATTGACCTCACACATAAATAATAAACTAAATTAATTTATACCAAGGTATTTTGTCTTTTTTAAGTCATTAATTTACTGAAATCATTACACATTTGCATGTGTTAGATTTCCTCAACTATTTTCACTTTAAAAAGAGAAATCAAACAATGTCTTCTCAGATCACATTAACATCTACTTCTGCGCTTTAAAATCAGGCTATATTTGCCACTCTTAACACTCTGGTAGTCAATGAGTAGCAACTGACTAGGCTGCAAAGGGTGTTTGTTTGAGGTTAAGTACTATATTCTATATTGAACATCTGAAATAGGAATAGAATGGCATTAGGCATATGGATTAACTATGGAAACCAACATTTAGATTCAGATTTTATTCTAGATGTGATATTAAGATATTCATTTTACTCTGTGCACAGTTTTTAATTTCCAAATCATTCTGTAGCAAATTTCTCTTTGAAAAGAATTAAATTATAATGGGAAAAATACTACACAATTATGTTATCCTGACTAACAAAACACATATATTTACTTCTTTTTTCTGTTTCAAAACTAGTTGTTGTAATGAATATATTTTTATTTTATTTATATTTTAAATATATAAATATTTCCATAGGGCAATATGACTTTAAGGAAAGGCATATGGGTTTCTTTTCTGACTTAAGCAGACACATGAATATTACACTTTAAAAATTTATGACACTTGCTAACATGCACCTGATGGGTGATGTCTAACAGTGCTTTCCAAGAGGGCCTTCTCTTGCTTTATAGAGGAAATGCAGAACAGAAGAGTTACAAAACTTTTGAATTGAGGTCTATGTCTGAGACTTGGTTGGATTGTATATAAAATTTAATGCAGAGCCAAACATAACTAGAAAAATGTAGTTAATCTAAATCCAAATGAAGCTACAATGCCTCAAACTTAACTCCAAGGACTTCCAGACTGTAGACTAATCATTTCCAGCAGAAATAAAATGTGAGCCATGTAGTTAATTTTTAATGTTATAACAGCCAAATTTTAAAAATAAAAGCAAGTGAAGTGAATTTTAATAATATATTTCATTTAACCCAATATATTCCAGAATATCACTTGAACATAATCAGTTGTAAATATTTTACATTCTCCCTTTTGTACTAAGTATTAGAAATCCAGTGTGTATTTTACACTTAAAGCACATCTCAATTCAGAATAGTCACGTTCATGTGTTTAATAACCAAACAAGGTTACTGGCTACTGAATTGAACTGAGCAGATCTACAGACTGAGTCTATAGTGAAGATTCAATCAGGGCAGGCCCATGCAGGTGCTCTACAGGTCAACAGGAACATGAAAATGGGATGGTAAGGATACTCTGTTTCCTTCAGCCACTTTAGTTGGAATACTTACATATTTGACTATTAAAAACAATATGAGGAAAAAGCCTCTTACTACTTGGTAAAAATGGTAATAATTCTTACGTTAATTTTACTGAACACTTACCATATATGTAACACTCTTCTAATCTATTAATATTCACTTACTCCTCACAATAGTCATGTGAAACAGAGTTTATTCTTATATTACATAAGATCCCTGGTAGAAAGACTTCCTGGAAGGACTGCAGTCAGTTGTTGCAGATGTAGTTAATAAAGGAGAAAAAATAATATTCCCATGATAATAGCAAACTATTAAAAAGAGATAATGATCATCTAAGGCACTGCTCCATATACACTTGGAAAACTTTAGGGAACACCTGCTGCCCAAATTAAAAAAAAAATTCTTATGATCTACAAAGGTATATTTCAGTGCCGTATTTAGCATCCCATAAAAACACAAGATTTGGAAAAGAAATCTTGAAATTTGCATGAAAATAAAGAAACACCTAAATCACACACAAATCATTTCCACTGGCAATATGGCATATATCAATAAATACTAAAAGTCAACAACAATAAAAGACCTCAGTCCACAAACAGTAAATATCATATGGGAGATAAATGCTAAATTAAAATTGAAGTCAGATCATACAACACTGCAATGTAAATAAAGAATAAACATGTTTTCATAAAACCAGTTTTCTTCTAATTATCAGTCAAAATATGATGATCATTTGTAGAAACTACCATACTAAGGTTTAGAAAATAAAATGAAAAACTAAGCTAATCAGAATAATTAATGTGTATTTTCTCATTATCTGATACCATTTAGGTATATATTTATTATAAGCCAGAGTAGGGAAATGCCCTCTCTAATTTTACTTTGATCTCACTAACTTCTATTCATTCTTCAAAGCCTCCAGCCTTTTTTTGACCACCCCCCCACCCCTCTACTACCGTCACTCTTCCTCTGTTGTTTGTCTCAAAGCAACATTTATATCTCCTTTGAAGCATCTGTCACAATTTCATATTTATGTATGTGATTATTTGGTGTCTATTCTCCACTAGATTGATGTCTGTTCCTCCCTAGACAGTAAGTTTTATGAAGGCAAGAGCCATTATCAGTTTTTGCTCAGTATTCTATTTGCTGTCTAGCAAAGTATCTAATGCACAGCAGATATTAAATGGATATTTGTTGAGTAAAATAATAAAGTTGCTAAACATTTTATATCTATAACTTTATTAACATCTAAAATAATTATATTATTTTTATTTAGACACTTTGGTAGACAGCAAATAAAATACTGAGCAAAAACTGTTATGGTCCTTGTCTTTATAATACTTACTGTCTAGTGAGGAATGGACACCAAATAATCACATATGTAAATATGAAATTGTAACTGTGACAGATGCTTCAAAGGAGATATAAACATTACTTTGAGAGATACAACAGAGGAAGAGTGATAGTAGCAGAGGGGGTGGTCAAGAAAGAAAATACACTAATAATTATGTCAATTATTTTTACCTCCAATTCATAAAGAATCTTGGGTTCAGTGATTTTTCCAAGATGACATAGCCAAAATATCTAGTATTGAACTCAAGTTGTTTGATTATATTCATCACTTTTCAAAACCCAAGCCTTACTTCTCTAATTTTTTCCCAATGCTTCACAGTACATACTCAATACAGGTATTACTGTACTGAGTTTGCACCTTGAATTAATTTGCTCCTTTTCTTTGTTCTGTACTGCCTCTACCTAGACCAAACTGTGGTAAAATTTTGTTTCAAAAATATAAATCTTCCATCATTTCCCATTAAAACAATCTTTAATGGTTGTCTAACACCTACAGAATGAAAATCAAAACTTCTGGGCACAACGAACAAGATCCTCCAGGATCTAGATTTAGCCTACCTATTCCAACGTCATTTCCCAGTTACTCTCCCAATAGTCTGTATGAGGTCCATCCAAATACTGAATGTCTCTCAATATTCTGTACTTTTTACACCTTTCTGTCTTTCTGTACTCTTTTCTTTCTATCTATAATTCCTTCTCTTTTTCTGTCCATTGATCCGTTTCTTCATGAACAATTAAAATGCCCTTCCTAAAGCCTTTCCTGACAATTTAGACTAAGCCCATCCTTCCTCTTCAAGGCCTCAAAGCACATCTACCTCTATCATGGCATGAATATCTTCTACATTGAAAGCTGGGGAAATGCTTTCAACAACCATTTATTTTTAACCATAGTGAAAAATGATGGGCTCACAGTTGTTGAACCTGATGAATAAGCAGATACAGATTCCCAAATTCCATATTCACAATTGAAGTTAAGGTAACTTCTGATATGGGATCATTATGACAGTGTTTATTCGGTTACTAAGCAGAGTTTTGCAATAAGGTGGGACATTTTGGGATGCTTTAACAAGGAGGAGAGTTGGGTTCTCCATGAGCCATGTGAAATTTTAAGAGACAGAAGGAAGTTTTTTCTTAAAATGTATATGTTAATTGGAAAGAATGGCCCTTGTATTTTATCATCAATAAAATTACATTTAGTTTCTAAGGATTATGCACATACAGCAGAAAACCATTCCAGGAAATTTTAATAAAATATGTAAGATATAAAAAACATATATGTATATATATGGAAGGTTATTAATTTGACAGTACCTGTTAAATAGTTTTTTACTGAAAAGTTGTTTTATACATCCTAATTTTTTCTTAACAAAACCAGCTGCTCAACTATAAGAAAAGGAGAATCAGGGGAAAAAACAGTATTTGGTCAGATTTTGACTGTAAATTGTCTTTACTACTCCTACCCTCAGATCTCTCAACAAAGACTATAAAAATTTGGGGAAAAATATATTTTATATGTAATTCTAAACCCACACAGAATGACTTTGGAAGTACTGACTCCATGAAGATAAAACATGCATGTAAAATTTCATGAGAAATTAGTTTTTCTATTATTAATTGTATTCACACGTATTTCAATAGATGGGAAATATTTATTTGGGGAAAATTAGAAAACTGCATTAATAAACTTTTTCTTTTTCTTAATGGTAGTCATCACCTAAATTTATCATAAAACATTCATTTCACATGGTATCTTGTTCTGTATTGTTAACTTTTCATTTTTATTTTTATTTTTATTATACTTTAAGTTCTGGGATACATGTGCAGAACATGCAGGTTTGTTACACAGGTTACATGTGCCATGGTGGTTTGCTGCACCCATCAACTCATTATCTACATTAGGTATTTCTCCTAATGCTATCCATCCATCCCCCCCCGACAGGCCCTGGAATGAGATGTTCCACTCCCTGTGCCCATGTGTTCTTATTGTTCAACTCCCACTTATAAGTGAGATACATTTTTCATTTTTCTATTTATGTACATAAAAGGAATTATTACGCATTAGTTATGTTTTAGTATGAGTTGAATAAAGTATGTTTGAAGAACCACATTAAGTGTTGCATCAAATGTCACTTGTAATGATTTTGAACAATGGTTTACCTTTGCTGCTGTTTGTCATCAACCATGTAATTGTGAAAAAGAGAATGTGTCCATTTGAAGTTTTTACAGTAAACACGTTTTCATCAGAGGATATCCACATATGGTGAAAAAAGATAGCAATATGTATTTTCCATCAAAATCAATGAGAAAGTTGATACAGCCCCATAAGACCCTCATCGTTAGAGTTGCTAACGATGTAAATGTAAAGTAACTTAGCTCCCTCAATGCCAGGGAATGCGTTTTGGCACTGCTGTTGTAAACTGTCATTTTAAGCATTTATTATACAGTTGTTTGCATTTCTTTCGAATTAGTGCACATATATTTGACTTTAATGTATTTTTGTATTACTTATAAAATATTCATGTGCATTT